>NW_026262726.1:786812-835080 GCF_021869535.1 Mytilus californianus
AATCCTCTTTCATTTTAGTATGGTGACGTCTTCATTATCGCGTTCGTAATATTCCGGATCTCAAATCGTTACCTCACCGATGTCGGTGTCACTGTGTAAAAATGGACGAACAGGTGGCACGGTAGTATTTCCTGGCCCATAAGGGATAATGATAGCCTTTTTAGGATTTTCACCACTTTCTAGCACTGCGAAAAATTCTACATATACAGTTAACTGAAGTTCTTTCATTATACTAATCAGAAATAAATTTGAATATGTATCATGACCGTTTACTTTTTTTGCTATTTTTAAAAACCTAAGGCCACTAGTGCTTTTAGGTCTTTTATCATGCAGTGAATACAAAATTTAAAAAAATTCTCAAAAATTCATTTTCACCTGTATGTAAAATTATTTCATATTTTTCTACACCTGATTCATCCCTCAGTTTGGGAAAGTATGCTCAGTTGATACTGTATTTTTAGTCCAATCACACTGTTCAGATACATTGACCTAAGTAGGGTACACAAAAGAGCAACCTAAATTCTGGAATGCAAATACTACCGTGCTACCTTAACCAAGACATTACAAACTTGAAATCAGTCATGACACCTATGATGCATAGACTTCTTACTAGGAAACATATTACAATAAAGAATACTAGTCTTCACTTATTTCTTACCAAAAATAAATTAAAAAGTATACCCCTACCCCAGCTGGCAGATTTTCACTTTTTTTTCATCTGAACATTTTTACTTAAGGAGTGAACAAAACCCAAATATATGTTGTTTCAAATCAACACAGAAGTAAACCATGGTGAATCAGGAGGAATTATTGGATTGCCAACTCTATTTATAGTTAATCTGACTGAAAGAAACAGTTTAAGCACCAATTCATGAAAAATGATAGTAAAGTCCATTCCACATTTTACAGCATGCCTTACATTCCTTTAAGCATTTCCAGATTATGAAGGCAATATAACAAGACTCTTTAGATGGCAGTTTACTATTATTCAAAGATCTTTTTGACAATACATGTACTAGAATATATCTTTAAGTTGACTCATTGTCTACTTCTCATGTATGCATTCAGTTAAATTATGTCCCCTTACATAATCAATTTAGCTTTATTGTGCTTTTCAGGGTCAGAAAATCAAATAAATTAATGACATTTGCATGGAAAATGAATAAACTATTTAATCTTGCTGATATACAATCATAATCACATTCTTTGTCCAAAAAATTGTCTTGTCAATGTAAAGAAACCCCTAATGCTATCTCTATTTCAGCTAAATATGAGGGCTAAATGAATAAGTAAGGACCCCTTAACCACTTACTAGTTCCAAAAAAGCTCTTAATTGGTGTCATGTTACCACAGAACTACAAATTAAACCTGAAGAAAACTAGTATAGCTGTACTTGTGTGGAAAAAAATTAAAAATTATGCACTTTATTTATTACGGTGAAAATTATAGGACGTACAGGCAACTAAAATATGTCGCGTCTCAAATTCCAGTTGTTGCACAAGTGTCAGACACTGCGAAAAGTTAAAACGAAACTTTATAATTAAAAATGTATTGCAAGTTACTTAAAAATAAAGAAATTTTACTTTTTAGGTAAATTTTAACATTATTACCCACAGATCAGGCAAAATTTGCTGAATCAGCAATTTTCACTCCCAGGGGTGAAATTTAAGGGCTGTTTTTATTCTAGTTGCCCTTAATCAACTTTTTATTGATAAACTTACAAATTGCAAAGGTAAAAAAAATACCTTTGTTGATTTTGTGTAAACATATATATCCCAGTTAACCAAGACATTACAAACTTGAAATCAGTCATGACACCTATGATGCATAGACTTCTTACTAGGAAACATATTACAATAAAGAATACTAGTCTTCACTTATTTCTTACCAAAAATAAATTAAAAAGTATACCCCTACCCCAGCTGGCAGATTTTCACTTTTTTTTCATCTGAACATTTTTACTTAAGGAGTGAACAAAACCCAAATATATGTTGTTTCAAATCAACACAGAAGTAAACCATGGTGAATCAGGAGGAATTATTGGATTGCCAACTCTATTTATAGTTAATCTGACTGAAAGAAACAGTTTAAGCACCAATTCATGAAAAATGATAGTAAAGTCCATTCCACATTTTACAGCATGCCTTACATTCCTTTAAGCATTTCCAGATTATGAAGGCAATATAACAAGACTCTTTAGATGGCAGTTTACTATTATTCAAAGATCTTTTTGACAATACATGTACTAGAATATATCTTTAAGTTGACTCATTGTCTACTTCTCATGTATGCATTCAGTTAAATTATGTCCCCTTACATAATCAATTTAGCTTTATTGTGCTTTTCAGGGTCAGAAAATCAAATAAATTAATGACATTTGCATGGAAAATGAATAAACTATTTAATCTTGCTGATATACAATCATAATCACATTCTTTGTCCAAAAAATTGTCTTGTCAATGTAAAGAAACCCCTAATGCTATCTCTATTTCAGCTAAATATGAGGGCTAAATGAATAAGTAAGGACCCCTTAACCACTTACTAGTTCCAAAAAAGCTCTTAATTGGTGTCATGTTACCACAGAACTACAAATTAAACCTGAAGAAAACTAGTATAGCTGTACTTGTGTGGAAAAAAATTAAAAATTATGCACTTTATTTATTACGGTGAAAATTATAGGACGTACAGGCAACTAAAATATGTCGCGTCTCAAATTCCAGTTGTTGCACAAGTGTCAGACACTGCGAAAAGTTAAAACGAAACTTTATAATTAAAAATGTATTGCAAGTTACTTAAAAATAAAGAAATTTTACTTTTTAGGTAAATTTTAACATTATTACCCACAGATCAGGCAAAATTTGCTGAATCAGCAATTTTCACTCCCAGGGGTGAAATTTAAGGGCTGTTTTTATTCTAGTTGCCCTTAATCAACTTTTTATTGATAAACTTACAAATTGCAAAGGTAAAAAAAATACCTTTGTTGATTTTGTGTAAACATATATATCCCAGTTAAGGTGGCACGGTAGTATTTCCTGGCCCATAAGGGATAATGATAGCCTTTTTAGGATTTTCACCACTTTCTAGCACTGCGAAAAATTCTACATATACAGTTAACTGAAGTTCTTTCATTATACTAATCAGAAATAAATTTGAATATGTATCATGACCGTTTACTTTTTTTGCTATTTTTAAAAACCTAAGGCCACTAGTGCTTTTAGGTCTTTTATCATGCAGTGAATACAAAATTTAAAAAAATTCTCAAAAATTCATTTTCACCTGTATGTAAAATTATTTCATATTTTTCTACACCTGATTCATCCCTCAGTTTGGGAAAGTATGCTCAGTTGATACTGTATTTTTAGTCCAATCACACTGTTCAGATACATTGACCTAAGTAGGGTACACAAAAGAGCAACCTAAATTCTGGAATGCAAATACTACCGTGCTACCTTAACCAAGACATTACAAACTTGAAATCAGTCATGACACCTATGATGCATAGACTTCTTACTAGGAAACATATTACAATAAAGAATACTAGTCTTCACTTATTTCTTACCAAAAATAAATTAAAAAGTATACCCCTACCCCAGCTGGCAGATTTTCACTTTTTTATCATCTGAACATTTTTACTTAAGGAGTGAACAAAACCCAAATATATGTTGTTTCAAATCAACACAGAAGTAAACCATGGTGAATCAGGAGGAATTATTGGATTGCCAACTCTATTTATAGTTAATCTGACTGAAAGAAACAGTTTAAGCACCAATTCATGAAAAATGATAGTAAAGTCCATTCCACATTTTACAGCATGCCTTACATTCCTTTAAGCATTTCCAGATTATGAAGGCAATATAACAAGACTCTTTAGATGGCAGTTTACTATTATTCAAAGATCTTTTTGACAATACATGTACTAGAATATATCTTTAAGTTGACTCATTGTCTACTTCTCATGTATGCATTCAGTTAAATTATGTCCCCTTACATAATCAATTTAGCTTTATTGTGCTTTTCAGGGTCAGAAAATCAAATAAATTAATGACATTTGCATGGAAAATGAATAAACTATTTAATCTTGCTGATATACAATCATAATCACATTCTTTGTCCAAAAAATTGTCTTGTCAATGTAAAGAAACCCCTAATGCTATCTCTATTTCAGCTAAATATGAGGGCTAAATGAATAAGTAAGGACCCCTTAACCACTTACTAGTTCCAAAAAAGCTCTTAATTGGTGTCATGTTACCACAGAACTACAAATTAAACCTGAAGAAAACTAGTATAGCTGTACTTGTGTGGAAAAAAATTAAAAATTATGCACTTTATTTATTACGGTGAAAATTATAGGACGTACAGGCAACTAAAATATGTCGCGTCTCAAATTCCAGTTGTTGCACAAGTGTCAGACACTGCGAAAAGTTAAAACGAAACTTTATAATTAAAAATGTATTGCAAGTTACTTAAAAATAAAGAAATTTTACTTTTTAGGTAAATTTTAACATTATTACCCACAGATCAGGCAAAATTTGCTGAATCAGCAATTTTCACTCCCAGGGGTGAAATTTAAGGGCTGTTTTTATTCTAGTTGCCCTTAATCAACTTTTTATTGATAAACTTACAAATTGCAAAGGTAAAAAAAATACCTTTGTTGATTTTGTGTAAACATATATATCCCAGTTAACCAAGACATTACAAACTTGAAATCAGTCATGACACCTATGATGCATAGACTTCTTACTAGGAAACATATTACAATAAAGAATACTAGTCTTCACTTATTTCTTACCAAAAATAAATTAAAAAGTATACCCCTACCCCAGCTGGCAGATTTTCACTTTTTTTTCATCTGAACATTTTTACTTAAGGAGTGAACAAAACCCAAATATATGTTGTTTCAAATCAACACAGAAGTAAACCATGGTGAATCAGGAGGAATTATTGGATTGCCAACTCTATTTATAGTTAATCTGACTGAAAGAAACAGTTTAAGCACCAATTCATGAAAAATGATAGTAAAGTCCATTCCACATTTTACAGCATGCCTTACATTCCTTTAAGCATTTCCAGATTATGAAGGCAATATAACAAGACTCTTTAGATGGCAGTTTACTATTATTCAAAGATCTTTTTGACAATACATGTACTAGAATATATCTTTAAGTTGACTCATTGTCTACTTCTCATGTATGCATTCAGTTAAATTATGTCCCCTTACATAATCAATTTAGCTTTATTGTGCTTTTCAGGGTCAGAAAATCAAATAAATTAATGACATTTGCATGGAAAATGAATAAACTATTTAATCTTGCTGATATACAATCATAATCACATTCTTTGTCCAAAAAATTGTCTTGTCAATGTAAAGAAACCCCTAATGCTATCTCTATTTCAGCTAAATATGAGGGCTAAATGAATAAGTAAGGACCCCTTAACCACTTACTAGTTCCAAAAAAGCTCTTAATTGGTGTCATGTTACCACAGAACTACAAATTAAACCTGAAGAAAACTAGTATAGCTGTACTTGTGTGGAAAAAAATTAAAAATTATGCACTTTATTTATTACGGTGAAAATTATAGGACGTACAGGCAACTAAAATATGTCGCGTCTCAAATTCCAGTTGTTGCACAAGTGTCAGACACTGCGAAAAGTTAAAACGAAACTTTATAATTAAAAATGTATTGCAAGTTACTTAAAAATAAAGAAATTTTACTTTTTAGGTAAATTTTAACATTATTACCCACAGATCAGGCAAAATTTGCTGAATCAGCAATTTTCACTCCCAGGGGTGAAATTTAAGGGCTGTTTTTATTCTAGTTGCCCTTAATCAACTTTTTATTGATAAACTTACAAATTGCAAAGGTAAAAAAAATACCTTTGTTGATTTTGTGTAAACATATATATCCCAGTTAAGGTGGCACGGTAGTATTTCCTGGCCCATAAGGGATAATGATAGCCTTTTTAGGATTTTCACCACTTTCTAGCACTGCGAAAAATTCTACATATACAGTTAACTGAAGTTCTTTCATTATACTAATCAGAAATAAATTTGAATATGTATCATGACCGTTTACTTTTTTTGCTATTTTTAAAAACCTAAGGCCACTAGTGCTTTTAGGTCTTTTATCATGCAGTGAATACAAAATTTAAAAAAATTCTCAAAAATTCATTTTCACCTGTATGTAAAATTATTTCATATTTTTCTACACCTGATTCATCCCTCAGTTTGGGAAAGTATGCTCAGTTGATACTGTATTTTTAGTCCAATCACACTGTTCAGATACATTGACCTAAGTAGGGTACACAAAAGAGCAACCTAAATTCTGGAATGCAAATACTACCGTGCTACCTTAACCAAGACATTACAAACTTGAAATCAGTCATGACACCTATGATGCATAGACTTCTTACTAGGAAACATATTACAATAAAGAATACTAGTCTTCACTTATTTCTTACCAAAAATAAATTAAAAAGTATACCCCTACCCCAGCTGGCAGATTTTCACTTTTTTTTCATCTGAACATTTTTACTTAAGGAGTGAACAAAACCCAAATATATGTTGTTTCAAATCAACACAGAAGTAAACCATGGTGAATCAGGAGGAATTATTGGATTGCCAACTCTATTTATAGTTAATCTGACTGAAAGAAACAGTTTAAGCACCAATTCATGAAAAATGATAGTAAAGTCCATTCCACATTTTACAGCATGCCTTACATTCCTTTAAGCATTTCCAGATTATGAAGGCAATATAACAAGACTCTTTAGATGGCAGTTTACTATTATTCAAAGATCTTTTTGACAATACATGTACTAGAATATATCTTTAAGTTGACTCATTGTCTACTTCTCATGTATGCATTCAGTTAAATTATGTCCCCTTACATAATCAATTTAGCTTTATTGTGCTTTTCAGGGTCAGAAAATCAAATAAATTAATGACATTTGCATGGAAAATGAATAAACTATTTAATCTTGCTGATATACAATCATAATCACATTCTTTGTCCAAAAAATTGTCTTGTCAATGTAAAGAAACCCCTAATGCTATCTCTATTTCAGCTAAATATGAGGGCTAAATGAATAAGTAAGGACCCCTTAACCACTTACTAGTTCCAAAAAAGCTCTTAATTGGTGTCATGTTACCACAGAACTACAAATTAAACCTGAAGAAAACTAGTATAGCTGTACTTGTGTGGAAAAAAATTAAAAATTATGCACTTTATTTATTACGGTGAAAATTATAGGACGTACAGGCAACTAAAATATGTCGCGTCTCAAATTCCAGTTGTTGCACAAGTGTCAGACACTGCGAAAAGTTAAAACGAAACTTTATAATTAAAAATGTATTGCAAGTTACTTAAAAATAAAGAAATTTTACTTTTTAGGTAAATTTTAACATTATTACCCACAGATCAGGCAAAATTTGCTGAATCAGCAATTTTCACTCCCAGGGGTGAAATTTAAGGGCTGTTTTTATTCTAGTTGCCCTTAATCAACTTTTTATTGATAAACTTACAAATTGCAAAGGTAAAAAAAATACCTTTGTTGATTTTGTGTAAACATATATATCCCAGTTAACCAAGACATTACAAACTTGAAATCAGTCATGACACCTATGATGCATAGACTTCTTACTAGGAAACATATTACAATAAAGAATACTAGTCTTCACTTATTTCTTACCAAAAATAAATTAAAAAGTATACCCCTACCCCAGCTGGCAGATTTTCACTTTTTTTTCATCTGAACATTTTTACTTAAGGAGTGAACAAAACCCAAATATATGTTGTTTCAAATCAACACAGAAGTAAACCATGGTGAATCAGGAGGAATTATTGGATTGCCAACTCTATTTATAGTTAATCTGACTGAAAGAAACAGTTTAAGCACCAATTCATGAAAAATGATAGTAAAGTCCATTCCACATTTTACAGCATGCCTTACATTCCTTTAAGCATTTCCAGATTATGAAGGCAATATAACAAGACTCTTTAGATGGCAGTTTACTATTATTCAAAGATCTTTTTGACAATACATGTACTAGAATATATCTTTAAGTTGACTCATTGTCTACTTCTCATGTATGCATTCAGTTAAATTATGTCCCCTTACATAATCAATTTAGCTTTATTGTGCTTTTCAGGGTCAGAAAATCAAATAAATTAATGACATTTGCATGGAAAATGAATAAACTATTTAATCTTGCTGATATACAATCATAATCACATTCTTTGTCCAAAAAATTGTCTTGTCAATGTAAAGAAACCCCTAATGCTATCTCTATTTCAGCTAAATATGAGGGCTAAATGAATAAGTAAGGACCCCTTAACCACTTACTAGTTCCAAAAAAGCTCTTAATTGGTGTCATGTTACCACAGAACTACAAATTAAACCTGAAGAAAACTAGTATAGCTGTACTTGTGTGGAAAAAAATTAAAAATTATGCACTTTATTTATTACGGTGAAAATTATAGGACGTACAGGCAACTAAAATATGTCGCGTCTCAAATTCCAGTTGTTGCACAAGTGTCAGACACTGCGAAAAGTTAAAACGAAACTTTATAATTAAAAATGTATTGCAAGTTACTTAAAAATAAAGAAATTTTACTTTTTAGGTAAATTTTAACATTATTACCCACAGATCAGGCAAAATTTGCTGAATCAGCAATTTTCACTCCCAGGGGTGAAATTTAAGGGCTGTTTTTATTCTAGTTGCCCTTAATCAACTTTTTATTGATAAACTTACAAATTGCAAAGGTAAAAAAAATACCTTTGTTGATTTTGTGTAAACATATATATCCCAGTTAACCAAGACATTACAAACTTGAAATCAGTCATGACACCTATGATGCATAGACTTCTTACTAGGAAACATATTACAATAAAGAATACTAGTCTTCACTTATTTCTTACCAAAAATAAATTAAAAAGTATACCCCTACCCCAGCTGGCAGATTTTCACTTTTTTTTCATCTGAACATTTTTACTTAAGGAGTGAACAAAACCCAAATATATGTTGTTTCAAATCAACACAGAAGTAAACCATGGTGAATCAGGAGGAATTATTGGATTGCCAACTCTATTTATAGTTAATCTGACTGAAAGAAACAGTTTAAGCACCAATTCATGAAAAATGATAGTAAAGTCCATTCCACATTTTACAGCATGCCTTACATTCCTTTAAGCATTTCCAGATTATGAAGGCAATATAACAAGACTCTTTAGATGGCAGTTTACTATTATTCAAAGATCTTTTTGACAATACATGTACTAGAATATATCTTTAAGTTGACTCATTGTCTACTTCTCATGTATGCATTCAGTTAAATTATGTCCCCTTACATAATCAATTTAGCTTTATTGTGCTTTTCAGGGTCAGAAAATCAAATAAATTAATGACATTTGCATGGAAAATGAATAAACTATTTAATCTTGCTGATATACAATCATAATCACATTCTTTGTCCAAAAAATTGTCTTGTCAATGTAAAGAAACCCCTAATGCTATCTCTATTTCAGCTAAATATGAGGGCTAAATGAATAAGTAAGGACCCCTTAACCACTTACTAGTTCCAAAAAAGCTCTTAATTGGTGTCATGTTACCACAGAACTACAAATTAAACCTGAAGAAAACTAGTATAGCTGTACTTGTGTGGAAAAAAATTAAAAATTATGCACTTTATTTATTACGGTGAAAATTATAGGACGTACAGGCAACTAAAATATGTCGCGTCTCAAATTCCAGTTGTTGCACAAGTGTCAGACACTGCGAAAAGTTAAAACGAAACTTTATAATTAAAAATGTATTGCAAGTTACTTAAAAATAAAGAAATTTTACTTTTTAGGTAAATTTTAACATTATTACCCACAGATCAGGCAAAATTTGCTGAATCAGCAATTTTCACTCCCAGGGGTGAAATTTAAGGGCTGTTTTTATTCTAGTTGCCCTTAATCAACTTTTTATTGATAAACTTACAAATTGCAAAGGTAAAAAAAATACCTTTGTTGATTTTGTGTAAACATATATATCCCAGTTAAGGTGGCACGGTAGTATTTCCTGGCCCATAAGGGATAATGATAGCCTTTTTAGGATTTTCACCACTTTCTAGCACTGCGAAAAATTCTACATATACAGTTAACTGAAGTTCTTTCATTATACTAATCAGAAATAAATTTGAATATGTATCATGACCGTTTACTTTTTTTGCTATTTTTAAAAACCTAAGGCCACTAGTGCTTTTAGGTCTTTTATCATGCAGTGAATACAAAATTTAAAAAAATTCTCAAAAATTCATTTTCACCTGTATGTAAAATTATTTCATATTTTTCTACACCTGATTCATCCCTCAGTTTGGGAAAGTATGCTCAGTTGATACTGTATTTTTAGTCCAATCACACTGTTCAGATACATTGACCTAAGTAGGGTACACAAAAGAGCAACCTAAATTCTGGAATGCAAATACTACCGTGCTACCTTAACCAAGACATTACAAACTTGAAATCAGTCATGACACCTATGATGCATAGACTTCTTACTAGGAAACATATTACAATAAAGAATACTAGTCTTCACTTATTTCTTACCAAAAATAAATTAAAAAGTATACCCCTACCCCAGCTGGCAGATTTTCACTTTTTTTTCATCTGAACATTTTTACTTAAGGAGTGAACAAAACCCAAATATATGTTGTTTCAAATCAACACAGAAGTAAACCATGGTGAATCAGGAGGAATTATTGGATTGCCAACTCTATTTATAGTTAATCTGACTGAAAGAAACAGTTTAAGCACCAATTCATGAAAAATGATAGTAAAGTCCATTCCACATTTTACAGCATGCCTTACATTCCTTTAAGCATTTCCAGATTATGAAGGCAATATAACAAGACTCTTTAGATGGCAGTTTACTATTATTCAAAGATCTTTTTGACAATACATGTACTAGAATATATCTTTAAGTTGACTCATTGTCTACTTCTCATGTATGCATTCAGTTAAATTATGTCCCCTTACATAATCAATTTAGCTTTATTGTGCTTTTCAGGGTCAGAAAATCAAATAAATTAATGACATTTGCATGGAAAATGAATAAACTATTTAATCTTGCTGATATACAATCATAATCACATTCTTTGTCCAAAAAATTGTCTTGTCAATGTAAAGAAACCCCTAATGCTATCTCTATTTCAGCTAAATATGAGGGCTAAATGAATAAGTAAGGACCCCTTAACCACTTACTAGTTCCAAAAAAGCTCTTAATTGGTGTCATGTTACCACAGAACTACAAATTAAACCTGAAGAAAACTAGTATAGCTGTACTTGTGTGGAAAAAAATTAAAAATTATGCACTTTATTTATTACGGTGAAAATTATAGGACGTACAGGCAACTAAAATATGTCGCGTCTCAAATTCCAGTTGTTGCACAAGTGTCAGACACTGCGAA
This sequence comes from Mytilus californianus, assembly GCF_021869535.1. Taxonomy (NCBI): domain Eukaryota; kingdom Metazoa; phylum Mollusca; class Bivalvia; order Mytilida; family Mytilidae; genus Mytilus; species Mytilus californianus. The sequence continues at coordinate 798,264 of NW_026262726.1, forward strand.
AAGTTAAAACGAAACTTTATAATTAAAAATGTATTGCAAGTTACTTAAAAATAAAGAAATTTTACTTTTTAGGTAAATTTTAACATTATTACCCACAGATCAGGCAAAATTTGCTGAATCAGCAATTTTCACTCCCAGGGGTGAAATTTAAGGGCTGTTTTTATTCTAGTTGCCCTTAATCAACTTTTTATTGATAAACTTACAAATTGCAAAGGTAAAAAAAATACCTTTGTTGATTTTGTGTAAACATATATATCCCAGTTAAGGTGGCACGGTAGTATTTCCTGGCCCATAAGGGATAATGATAGCCTTTTTAGGATTTTCACCACTTTCTAGCACTGCGAAAAATTCTACATATACAGTTAACTGAAGTTCTTTCATTATACTAATCAGAAATAAATTTGAATATGTATCATGACCGTTTACTTTTTTTGCTATTTTTAAAAACCTAAGGCCACTAGTGCTTTTAGGTCTTTTATCATGCAGTGAATACAAAATTTAAAAAAATTCTCAAAAATTCATTTTCACCTGTATGTAAAATTATTTCATATTTTTCTACACCTGATTCATCCCTCAGTTTGGGAAAGTATGCTCAGTTGATACTGTATTTTTAGTCCAATCACACTGTTCAGATACATTGACCTAAGTAGGGTACACAAAAGAGCAACCTAAATTCTGGAATGCAAATACTACCGTGCTACCTTAACCAAGACATTACAAACTTGAAATCAGTCATGACACCTATGATGCATAGACTTCTTACTAGGAAACATATTACAATAAAGAATACTAGTCTTCACTTATTTCTTACCAAAAATAAATTAAAAAGTATACCCCTACCCCAGCTGGCAGATTTTCACTTTTTTTTCATCTGAACATTTTTACTTAAGGAGTGAACAAAACCCAAATATATGTTGTTTCAAATCAACACAGAAGTAAACCATGGTGAATCAGGAGGAATTATTGGATTGCCAACTCTATTTATAGTTAATCTGACTGAAAGAAACAGTTTAAGCACCAATTCATGAAAAATGATAGTAAAGTCCATTCCACATTTTACAGCATGCCTTACATTCCTTTAAGCATTTCCAGATTATGAAGGCAATATAACAAGACTCTTTAGATGGCAGTTTACTATTATTCAAAGATCTTTTTGACAATACATGTACTAGAATATATCTTTAAGTTGACTCATTGTCTACTTCTCATGTATGCATTCAGTTAAATTATGTCCCCTTACATAATCAATTTAGCTTTATTGTGCTTTTCAGGGTCAGAAAATCAAATAAATTAATGACATTTGCATGGAAAATGAATAAACTATTTAATCTTGCTGATATACAATCATAATCACATTCTTTGTCCAAAAAATTGTCTTGTCAATGTAAAGAAACCCCTAATGCTATCTCTATTTCAGCTAAATATGAGGGCTAAATGAATAAGTAAGGACCCCTTAACCACTTACTAGTTCCAAAAAAGCTCTTAATTGGTGTCATGTTACCACAGAACTACAAATTAAACCTGAAGAAAACTAGTATAGCTGTACTTGTGTGGAAAAAAATTAAAAATTATGCACTTTATTTATTACGGTGAAAATTATAGGACGTACAGGCAACTAAAATATGTCGCGTCTCAAATTCCAGTTGTTGCACAAGTGTCAGACACTGCGAAAAGTTAAAACGAAACTTTATAATTAAAAATGTATTGCAAGTTACTTAAAAATAAAGAAATTTTACTTTTTAGGTAAATTTTAACATTATTACCCACAGATCAGGCAAAATTTGCTGAATCAGCAATTTTCACTCCCAGGGGTGAAATTTAAGGGCTGTTTTTATTCTAGTTGCCCTTAATCAACTTTTTATTGATAAACTTACAAATTGCAAAGGTAAAAAAAATACCTTTGTTGATTTTGTGTAAACATATATATCCCAGTTAAGGTGGCACGGTAGTATTTCCTGGCCCATAAGGGATAATGATAGCCTTTTTAGGATTTTCACCACTTTCTAGCACTGCGAAAAATTCTACATATACAGTTAACTGAAGTTCTTTCATTATACTAATCAGAAATAAATTTGAATATGTATCATGACCGTTTACTTTTTTTGCTATTTTTAAAAACCTAAGGCCACTAGTGCTTTTAGGTCTTTTATCATGCAGTGAATACAAAATTTAAAAAAATTCTCAAAAATTCATTTTCACCTGTATGTAAAATTATTTCATATTTTTCTACACCTGATTCATCCCTCAGTTTGGGAAAGTATGCTCAGTTGATACTGTATTTTTAGTCCAATCACACTGTTCAGATACATTGACCTAAGTAGGGTACACAAAAGAGCAACCTAAATTCTGGAATGCAAATACTACCGTGCTACCTTAACCAAGACATTACAAACTTGAAATCAGTCATGACACCTATGATGCATAGACTTCTTACTAGGAAACATATTACAATAAAGAATACTAGTCTTCACTTATTTCTTACCAAAAATAAATTAAAAAGTATACCCCTACCCCAGCTGGCAGATTTTCACTTTTTTTTCATCTGAACATTTTTACTTAAGGAGTGAACAAAACCCAAATATATGTTGTTTCAAATCAACACAGAAGTAAACCATGGTGAATCAGGAGGAATTATTGGATTGCCAACTCTATTTATAGTTAATCTGACTGAAAGAAACAGTTTAAGCACCAATTCATGAAAAATGATAGTAAAGTCCATTCCACATTTTACAGCATGCCTTACATTCCTTTAAGCATTTCCAGATTATGAAGGCAATATAACAAGACTCTTTAGATGGCAGTTTACTATTATTCAAAGATCTTTTTGACAATACATGTACTAGAATATATCTTTAAGTTGACTCATTGTCTACTTCTCATGTATGCATTCAGTTAAATTATGTCCCCTTACATAATCAATTTAGCTTTATTGTGCTTTTCAGGGTCAGAAAATCAAATAAATTAATGACATTTGCATGGAAAATGAATAAACTATTTAATCTTGCTGATATACAATCATAATCACATTCTTTGTCCAAAAAATTGTCTTGTCAATGTAAAGAAACCCCTAATGCTATCTCTATTTCAGCTAAATATGAGGGCTAAATGAATAAGTAAGGACCCCTTAACCACTTACTAGTTCCAAAAAAGCTCTTAATTGGTGTCATGTTACCACAGAACTACAAATTAAACCTGAAGAAAACTAGTATAGCTGTACTTGTGTGGAAAAAAATTAAAAATTATGCACTTTATTTATTACGGTGAAAATTATAGGACGTACAGGCAACTAAAATATGTCGCGTCTCAAATTCCAGTTGTTGCACAAGTGTCAGACACTGCGAAAAGTTAAAACGAAACTTTATAATTAAAAATGTATTGCAAGTTACTTAAAAATAAAGAAATTTTACTTTTTAGGTAAATTTTAACATTATTACCCACAGATCAGGCAAAATTTGCTGAATCAGCAATTTTCACTCCCAGGGGTGAAATTTAAGGGCTGTTTTTATTCTAGTTGCCCTTAATCAACTTTTTATTGATAAACTTACAAATTGCAAAGGTAAAAAAAATACCTTTGTTGATTTTGTGTAAACATATATATCCCAGTTAAGGTGGCACGGTAGTATTTCCTGGCCCATAAGGGATAATGATAGCCTTTTTAGGATTTTCACCACTTTCTAGCACTGCGAAAAATTCTACATATACAGTTAACTGAAGTTCTTTCATTATACTAATCAGAAATAAATTTGAATATGTATCATGACCGTTTACTTTTTTTGCTATTTTTAAAAACCTAAGGCCACTAGTGCTTTTAGGTCTTTTATCATGCAGTGAATACAAAATTTAAAAAAATTCTCAAAAATTCATTTTCACCTGTATGTAAAATTATTTCATATTTTTCTACACCTGATTCATCCCTCAGTTTGGGAAAGTATGCTCAGTTGATACTGTATTTTTAGTCCAATCACACTGTTCAGATACATTGACCTAAGTAGGGTACACAAAAGAGCAACCTAAATTCTGGAATGCAAATACTACCGTGCTACCTTAACCAAGACATTACAAACTTGAAATCAGTCATGACACCTATGATGCATAGACTTCTTACTAGGAAACATATTACAATAAAGAATACTAGTCTTCACTTATTTCTTACCAAAAATAAATTAAAAAGTATACCCCTACCCCAGCTGGCAGATTTTCACTTTTTTTTCATCTGAACATTTTTACTTAAGGAGTGAACAAAACCCAAATATATGTTGTTTCAAATCAACACAGAAGTAAACCATGGTGAATCAGGAGGAATTATTGGATTGCCAACTCTATTTATAGTTAATCTGACTGAAAGAAACAGTTTAAGCACCAATTCATGAAAAATGATAGTAAAGTCCATTCCACATTTTACAGCATGCCTTACATTCCTTTAAGCATTTCCAGATTATGAAGGCAATATAACAAGACTCTTTAGATGGCAGTTTACTATTATTCAAAGATCTTTTTGACAATACATGTACTAGAATATATCTTTAAGTTGACTCATTGTCTACTTCTCATGTATGCATTCAGTTAAATTATGTCCCCTTACATAATCAATTTAGCTTTATTGTGCTTTTCAGGGTCAGAAAATCAAATAAATTAATGACATTTGCATGGAAAATGAATAAACTATTTAATCTTGCTGATATACAATCATAATCACATTCTTTGTCCAAAAAATTGTCTTGTCAATGTAAAGAAACCCCTAATGCTATCTCTATTTCAGCTAAATATGAGGGCTAAATGAATAAGTAAGGACCCCTTAACCACTTACTAGTTCCAAAAAAGCTCTTAATTGGTGTCATGTTACCACAGAACTACAAATTAAACCTGAAGAAAACTAGTATAGCTGTACTTGTGTGGAAAAAAATTAAAAATTATGCACTTTATTTATTACGGTGAAAATTATAGGACGTACAGGCAACTAAAATATGTCGCGTCTCAAATTCCAGTTGTTGCACAAGTGTCAGACACTGCGAAAAGTTAAAACGAAACTTTATAATTAAAAATGTATTGCAAGTTACTTAAAAATAAAGAAATTTTACTTTTTAGGTAAATTTTAACATTATTACCCACAGATCAGGCAAAATTTGCTGAATCAGCAATTTTCACTCCCAGGGGTGAAATTTAAGGGCTGTTTTTATTCTAGTTGCCCTTAATCAACTTTTTATTGATAAACTTACAAATTGCAAAGGTAAAAAAAATACCTTTGTTGATTTTGTGTAAACATATATATCCCAGTTAAGGTGGCACGGTAGTATTTCCTGGCCCATAAGGGATAATGATAGCCTTTTTAGGATTTTCACCACTTTCTAGCACTGCGAAAAATTCTACATATACAGTTAACTGAAGTTCTTTCATTATACTAATCAGAAATAAATTTGAATATGTATCATGACCGTTTACTTTTTTTGCTATTTTTAAAAACCTAAGGCCACTAGTGCTTTTAGGTCTTTTATCATGCAGTGAATACAAAATTTAAAAAAATTCTCAAAAATTCATTTTCACCTGTATGTAAAATTATTTCATATTTTTCTACACCTGATTCATCCCTCAGTTTGGGAAAGTATGCTCAGTTGATACTGTATTTTTAGTCCAATCACACTGTTCAGATACATTGACCTAAGTAGGGTACACAAAAGAGCAACCTAAATTCTGGAATGCAAATACTACCGTGCTACCTTAACCAAGACATTACAAACTTGAAATCAGTCATGACACCTATGATGCATAGACTTCTTACTAGGAAACATATTACAATAAAGAATACTAGTCTTCACTTATTTCTTACCAAAAATAAATTAAAAAGTATACCCCTACCCCAGCTGGCAGATTTTCACTTTTTTTTCATCTGAACATTTTTACTTAAGGAGTGAACAAAACCCAAATATATGTTGTTTCAAATCAACACAGAAGTAAACCATGGTGAATCAGGAGGAATTATTGGATTGCCAACTCTATTTATAGTTAATCTGACTGAAAGAAACAGTTTAAGCACCAATTCATGAAAAATGATAGTAAAGTCCATTCCACATTTTACAGCATGCCTTACATTCCTTTAAGCATTTCCAGATTATGAAGGCAATATAACAAGACTCTTTAGATGGCAGTTTACTATTATTCAAAGATCTTTTTGACAATACATGTACTAGAATATATCTTTAAGTTGACTCATTGTCTACTTCTCATGTATGCATTCAGTTAAATTATGTCCCCTTACATAATCAATTTAGCTTTATTGTGCTTTTCAGGGTCAGAAAATCAAATAAATTAATGACATTTGCATGGAAAATGAATAAACTATTTAATCTTGCTGATATACAATCATAATCACATTCTTTGTCCAAAAAATTGTCTTGTCAATGTAAAGAAACCCCTAATGCTATCTCTATTTCAGCTAAATATGAGGGCTAAATGAATAAGTAAGGACCCCTTAACCACTTACTAGTTCCAAAAAAGCTCTTAATTGGTGTCATGTTACCACAGAACTACAAATTAAACCTGAAGAAAACTAGTATAGCTGTACTTGTGTGGAAAAAAATAAAAAATTATGCACTTTATTTATTACGGTGAAAATTATAGGACGTACAGGCAACTAAAATATGTCGCGTCTCAAATTCCAGTTGTTGCACAAGTGTCAGACACTGCGAAAAGTTAAAACGAAACTTTATAATTAAAAATGTATTGCAAGTTACTTAAAAATAAAGAAATTTTACTTTTTAGGTAAATTTTAACATTATTACCCACAGATCAGGCAAAATTTGCTGAATCAGCAATTTTCACTCCCAGGGGTGAAATTTAAGGGCTGTTTTTATTCTAGTTGCCCTTAATCAACTTTTTATTGATAAACTTACAAATTGCAAAGGTAAAAAAAATACCTTTGTTGATTTTGTGTAAACATATATATCCCAGTTAAGGTGGCACGGTAGTATTTCCTGGCCCATAAGGGATAATGATAGCCTTTTTAGGATTTTCACCACTTTCTAGCACTGCGAAAAATTCTACATATACAGTTAACTGAAGTTCTTTCATTATACTAATCAGAAATAAATTTGAATATGTATCATGACCGTTTACTTTTTTTGCTATTTTTAAAAACCTAAGGCCACTAGTGCTTTTAGGTCTTTTATCATGCAGTGAATACAAAATTTAAAAAAATTCTCAAAAATTCATTTTCACCTGTATGTAAAATTATTTCATATTTTTCTACACCTGATTCATCCCTCAGTTTGGGAAAGTATGCTCAGTTGATACTGTATTTTTAGTCCAATCACACTGTTCAGATACATTGACCTAAGTAGGGTACACAAAAGAGCAACCTAAATTCTGGAATGCAAATACTACCGTGCTACCTTAACCAAGACATTACAAACTTGAAATCAGTCATGACACCTATGATGCATAGACTTCTTACTAGGAAACATATTACAATAAAGAATACTAGTCTTCACTTATTTCTTACCAAAAATAAATTAAAAAGTATACCCCTACCCCAGCTGGCAGATTTTCACTTTTTTTTCATCTGAACATTTTTACTTAAGGAGTGAACAAAACCCAAATATATGTTGTTTCAAATCAACACAGAAGTAAACCATGGTGAATCAGGAGGAATTATTGGATTGCCAACTCTATTTATAGTTAATCTGACTGAAAGAAACAGTTTAAGCACCAATTCATGAAAAATGATAGTAAAGTCCATTCCACATTTTACAGCATGCCTTACATTCCTTTAAGCATTTCCAGATTATGAAGGCAATATAACAAGACTCTTTAGATGGCAGTTTACTATTATTCAAAGATCTTTTTGACAATACATGTACTAGAATATATCTTTAAGTTGACTCATTGTCTACTTCTCATGTATGCATTCAGTTAAATTATGTCCCCTTACATAATCAATTTAGCTTTATTGTGCTTTTCAGGGTCAGAAAATCAAATAAATTAATGACATTTGCATGGAAAATGAATAAACTATTTAATCTTGCTGATATACAATCATAATCACATTCTTTGTCCAAAAAATTGTCTTGTCAATGTAAAGAAACCCCTAATGCTATCTCTATTTCAGCTAAATATGAGGGCTAAATGAATAAGTAAGGACCCCTTAACCACTTACTAGTTCCAAAAAAGCTCTTAATTGGTGTCATGTTACCACAGAACTACAAATTAAACCTGAAGAAAACTAGTATAGCTGTACTTGTGTGGAAAAAAATTAAAAATTATGCACTTTATTTATTACGGTGAAAATTATAGGACGTACAGGCAACTAAAATATGTCGCGTCTCAAATTCCAGTTGTTGCACAAGTGTCAGACACTGCGAAAAGTTAAAACGAAACTTTATAATTAAAAATGTATTGCAAGTTACTTAAAAATAAAGAAATTTTACTTTTTAGGTAAATTTTAACATTATTACCCACAGATCAGGCAAAATTTGCTGAATCAGCAATTTTCACTCCCAGGGGTGAAATTTAAGGGCTGTTTTTATTCTAGTTGCCCTTAATCAACTTTTTATTGATAAACTTACAAATTGCAAAGGTAAAAAAAATACCTTTGTTGATTTTGTGTAAACATATATATCCCAGTTAACCAAGACATTACAAACTTGAAATCAGTCATGACACCTATGATGCATAGACTTCTTACTAGGAAACATATTACAATAAAGAATACTAGTCTTCACTTATTTCTTACCAAAAATAAATTAAAAAGTATACCCCTACCCCAGCTGGCAGATTTTCACTTTTTTTTCATCTGAACATTTTTACTTAAGGAGTGAACAAAACCCAAATATATGTTGTTTCAAATCAACACAGAAGTAAACCATGGTGAATCAGGAGGAATTATTGGATTGCCAACTCTATTTATAGTTAATCTGACTGAAAGAAACAGTTTAAGCACCAATTCATGAAAAATGATAGTAAAGTCCATTCCACATTTTACAGCATGCCTTACATTCCTTTAAGCATTTCCAGATTATGAAGGCAATATAACAAGACTCTTTAGATGGCAGTTTACTATTATTCAAAGATCTTTTTGACAATACATGTACTAGAATATATCTTTAAGTTGACTCATTGTCTACTTCTCATGTATGCATTCAGTTAAATTATGTCCCCTTACATAATCAATTTAGCTTTATTGTGCTTTTCAGGGTCAGAAAATCAAATAAATTAATGACATTTGCATGGAAAATGAATAAACTATTTAATCTTGCTGATATACAATCATAATCACATTCTTTGTCCAAAAAATTGTCTTGTCAATGTAAAGAAACCCCTAATGCTATCTCTATTTCAGCTAAATATGAGGGCTAAATGAATAAGTAAGGACCCCTTAACCACTTACTAGTTCCAAAAAAGCTCTTAATTGGTGTCATGTTACCACAGAACTACAAATTAAACCTGAAGAAAACTAGTATAGCTGTACTTGTGTGGAAAAAAATTAAAAATTATGCACTTTATTTATTACGGTGAAAATTATAGGACGTACAGGCAACTAAAATATGTCGCGTCTCAAATTCCAGTTGTTGCACAAGTGTCAGACACTGCGAAAAGTTAAAACGAAACTTTATAATTAAAAATGTATTGCAAGTTACTTAAAAATAAAGAAATTTTACTTTTTAGGTAAATTTTAACATTATTACCCACAGATCAGGCAAAATTTGCTGAATCAGCAATTTTCACTCCCAGGGGTGAAATTTAAGGGCTGTTTTTATTCTAGTTGCCCTTAATCAACTTTTTATTGATAAACTTACAAATTGCAAAGGTAAAAAAAATACCTTTGTTGATTTTGTGTAAACATATATATCCCAGTTAAGGTGGCACGGTAGTATTTCCTGGCCCATAAGGGATAATGATAGCCTTTTTAGGATTTTCACCACTTTCTAGCACTGCGAAAAATTCTACATATACAGTTAACTGAAGTTCTTTCATTATACTAATCAGAAATAAATTTGAATATGTATCATGACCGTTTACTTTTTTTGCTATTTTTAAAAACCTAAGGCCACTAGTGCTTTTAGGTCTTTTATCATGCAGTGAATACAAAATTTAAAAAAATTCTCAAAAATTCATTTTCACCTGTATGTAAAATTATTTCATATTTTTCTACACCTGATTCATCCCTCAGTTTGGGAAAGTATGCTCAGTTGATACTGTATTTTTAGTCCAATCACACTGTTCAGATACATTGACCTAAGTAGGGTACACAAAAGAGCAACCTAAATTCTGGAATGCAAATACTACCGTGCTACCTTAACCAAGACATTACAAACTTGAAATCAGTCATGACACCTATGATGCATAGACTTCTTACTAGGAAACATATTACAATAAAGAATACTAGTCTTCACTTATTTCTTACCAAAAATAAATTAAAAAGTATACCCCTACCCCAGCTGGCAGATTTTCACTTTTTTTTCATCTGAACATTTTTACTTAAGGAGTGAACAAAACCCAAATATATGTTGTTTCAAATCAACACAGAAGTAAACCATGGTGAATCAGGAGGAATTATTGGATTGCCAACTCTATTTATAGTTAATCTGACTGAAAGAAACAGTTTAAGCACCAATTCATGAAAAATGATAGTAAAGTCCATTCCACATTTTACAGCATGCCTTACATTCCTTTAAGCATTTCCAGATTATGAAGGCAATATAACAAGACTCTTTAGATGGCAGTTTACTATTATTCAAAGATCTTTTTGACAATACATGTACTAGAATATATCTTTAAGTTGACTCATTGTCTACTTCTCATGTATGCATTCAGTTAAATTATGTCCCCTTACATAATCAATTTAGCTTTATTGTGCTTTTCAGGGTCAGAAAATCAAATAAATTAATGACATTTGCATGGAAAATGAATAAACTATTTAATCTTGCTGATATACAATCATAATCACATTCTTTGTCCAAAAAATTGTCTTGTCAATGTAAAGAAACCCCTAATGCTATCTCTATTTCAGCTAAATATGAGGGCTAAATGAATAAGTAAGGACCCCTTAACCACTTACTAGTTCCAAAAAAGCTCTTAATTGGTGTCATGTTACCACAGAACTACAAATTAAACCTGAAGAAAACTAGTATAGCTGTACTTGTGTGGAAAAAAATTAAAAATTATGCACTTTATTTATTACGGTGAAAATTATAGGACGTACAGGCAACTAAAATATGTCGCGTCTCAAATTCCAGTTGTTGCACAAGTGTCAGACACTGCGAAAAGTTAAAACGAAACTTTATAATTAAAAATGTATTGCAAGTTACTTAAAAATAAAGAAATTTTACTTTTTAGGTAAATTTTAACATTATTACCCACAGATCAGGCAAAATTTGCTGAATCAGCAATTTTCACTCCCAGGGGTGAAATTTAAGGGCTGTTTTTATTCTAGTTGCCCTTAATCAACTTTTTATTGATAAACTTACAAATTGCAAAGGTAAAAAAAATACCTTTGTTGATTTTGTGTAAACATATATATCCCAGTTAAGGTGGCACGGTAGTATTTCCTGGCCCATAAGGGATAATGATAGCCTTTTTAGGATTTTCACCACTTTCTAGCACTGCGAAAAATTCTACATATACAGTTAACTGAAGTTCTTTCATTATACTAATCAGAAATAAATTTGAATATGTATCATGACCGTTTACTTTTTTTGCTATTTTTAAAAACCTAAGGCCACTAGTGCTTTTAGGTCTTTTATCATGCAGTGAATACAAAATTTAAAAAAATTCTCAAAAATTCATTTTCACCTGTATGTAAAATTATTTCATATTTTTCTACACCTGATTCATCCCTCAGTTTGGGAAAGTATGCTCAGTTGATACTGTATTTTTAGTCCAATCACACTGTTCAGATACATTGACCTAAGTAGGGTACACAAAAGAGCAACCTAAATTCTGGAATGCAAATACTACCGTGCTACCTTAACCAAGACATTACAAACTTGAAATCAGTCATGACACCTATGATGCATAGACTTCTTACTAGGAAACATATTACAATAAAGAATACTAGTCTTCACTTATTTCTTACCAAAAATAAATTAAAAAGTATACCCCTACCCCAGCTGGCAGATTTTCACTTTTTTTTCATCTGAACATTTTTACTTAAGGAGTGAACAAAACCCAAATATATGTTGTTTCAAATCAACACAGAAGTAAACCATGGTGAATCAGGAGGAATTATTGGATTGCCAACTCTATTTATAGTTAATCTGACTGAAAGAAACAGTTTAAGCACCAATTCATGAAAAATGATAGTAAAGTCCATTCCACATTTTACAGCATGCCTTACATTCCTTTAAGCATTTCCAGATTATGAAGGCAATATAACAAGACTCTTTAGATGGCAGTTTACTATTATTCAAAGATCTTTTTGACAATACATGTACTAGAATATATCTTTAAGTTGACTCATTGTCTACTTCTCATGTATGCATTCAGTTAAATTATGTCCCCTTACATAATCAATTTAGCTTTATTGTGCTTTTCAGGGTCAGAAAATCAAATAAATTAATGACATTTGCATGGAAAATGAATAAACTATTTAATCTTGCTGATATACAATCATAATCACATTCTTTGTCCAAAAAATTGTCTTGTCAATGTAAAGAAACCCCTAATGCTATCTCTATTTCAGCTAAATATGAGGGCTAAATGAATAAGTAAGGACCCCTTAACCACTTACTAGTTCCAAAAAAGCTCTTAATTGGTGTCATGTTACCACAGAACTACAAATTAAACCTGAAGAAAACTAGTATAGCTGTACTTGTGTGGAAAAAAATTAAAAATTATGCACTTTATTTATTACGGTGAAAATTATAGGACGTACAGGCAACTAAAATATGTCGCGTCTCAAATTCCAGTTGTTGCACAAGTGTCAGACACTGCGAAAAGTTAAAACGAAACTTTATAATTAAAAATGTATTGCAAGTTACTTAAAAATAAAGAAATTTTACTTTTTAGGTAAATTTTAACATTATTACCCACAGATCAGGCAAAATTTGCTGAATCAGCAATTTTCACTCCCAGGGGTGAAATTTAAGGGCTGTTTTTATTCTAGTTGCCCTTAATCAACTTTTTATTGATAAACTTACAAATTGCAAAGGTAAAAAAAATACCTTTGTTGATTTTGTGTAAACATATATATCCCAGTTAACCAAGACATTACAAACTTGAAATCAGTCATGACACCTATGATGCATAGACTTCTTACTAGGAAACATATTACAATAAAGAATACTAGTCTTCACTTATTTCTTACCAAAAATAAATTAAAAAGTATACCCCTACCCCAGCTGGCAGATTTTCACTTTTTTTTCATCTGAACATTTTTACTTAAGGAGTGAACAAAACCCAAATATATGTTGTTTCAAATCAACACAGAAGTAAACCATGGTGAATCAGGAGGAATTATTGGATTGCCAACTCTATTTATAGTTAATCTGACTGAAAGAAACAGTTTAAGCACCAATTCATGAAAAATGATAGTAAAGTCCATTCCACATTTTACAGCATGCCTTACATTCCTTTAAGCATTTCCAGATTATGAAGGCAATATAACAAGACTCTTTAGATGGCAGTTTACTATTATTCAAAGATCTTTTTGACAATACATGTACTAGAATATATCTTTAAGTTGACTCATTGTCTACTTCTCATGTATGCATTCAGTTAAATTATGTCCCCTTACATAATCAATTTAGCTTTATTGTGCTTTTCAGGGTCAGAAAATCAAATAAATTAATGACATTTGCATGGAAAATGAATAAACTATTTAATCTTGCTGATATACAATCATAATCACATTCTTTGTCCAAAAAATTGTCTTGTCAATGTAAAGAAACCCCTAATGCTATCTCTATTTCAGCTAAATATGAGGGCTAAATGAATAAGTAAGGACCCCTTAACCACTTACTAGTTCCAAAAAAGCTCTTAATTGGTGTCATGTTACCACAGAACTACAAATTAAACCTGAAGAAAACTAGTATAGCTGTACTTGTGTGGAAAAAAATTAAAAATTATGCACTTTATTTATTACGGTGAAAATTATAGGACGTACAGGCAACTAAAATATGTCGCGTCTCAAATTCCAGTTGTTGCACAAGTGTCAGACACTGCGAAAAGTTAAAACGAAACTTTATAATTAAAAATGTATTGCAAGTTACTTAAAAATAAAGAAATTTTACTTTTTAGGTAAATTTTAACATTATTACCCACAGATCAGGCAAAATTTGCTGAATCAGCAATTTTCACTCCCAGGGGTGAAATTTAAGGGCTGTTTTTATTCTAGTTGCCCTTAATCAACTTTTTATTGATAAACTTACAAATTGCAAAGGTAAAAAAAATACCTTTGTTGATTTTGTGTAAACATATATATCCCAGTTAAGGTGGCACGGTAGTATTTCCTGGCCCATAAGGGATAATGATAGCCTTTTTAGGATTTTCACCACTTTCTAGCACTGCGAAAAATTCTACATATACAGTTAACTGAAGTTCTTTCATTATACTAATCAGAAATAAATTTGAATATGTATCATGACCGTTTACTTTTTTTGCTATTTTTAAAAACCTAAGGCCACTAGTGCTTTTAGGTCTTTTATCATGCAGTGAATACAAAATTTAAAAAAATTCTCAAAAATTCATTTTCACCTGTATGTAAAATTATTTCATATTTTTCTACACCTGATTCATCCCTCAGTTTGGGAAAGTATGCTCAGTTGATACTGTATTTTTAGTCCAATCACACTGTTCAGATACATTGACCTAAGTAGGGTACACAAAAGAGCAACCTAAATTCTGGAATGCAAATACTACCGTGCTACCTTAACCAAGACATTACAAACTTGAAATCAGTCATGACACCTATGATGCATAGACTTCTTACTAGGAAACATATTACAATAAAGAATACTAGTCTTCACTTATTTCTTACCAAAAATAAATTAAAAAGTATACCCCTACCCCAGCTGGCAGATTTTCACTTTTTTTTCATCTGAACATTTTTACTTAAGGAGTGAACAAAACCCAAATATATGTTGTTTCAAATCAACACAGAAGTAAACCATGGTGAATCAGGAGGAATTATTGGATTGCCAACTCTATTTATAGTTAATCTGACTGAAAGAAACAGTTTAAGCACCAATTCATGAAAAATGATAGTAAAGTCCATTCCACATTTTACAGCATGCCTTACATTCCTTTAAGCATTTCCAGATTATGAAGGCAATATAACAAGACTCTTTAGATGGCAGTTTACTATTATTCAAAGATCTTTTTGACAATACATGTACTAGAATATATCTTTAAGTTGACTCATTGTCTACTTCTCATGTATGCATTCAGTTAAATTATGTCCCCTTACATAATCAATTTAGCTTTATTGTGCTTTTCAGGGTCAGAAAATCAAATAAATTAATGACATTTGCATGGAAAATGAATAAACTATTTAATCTTGCTGATATACAATCATAATCACATTCTTTGTCCAAAAAATTGTCTTGTCAATGTAAAGAAACCCCTAATGCTATCTCTATTTCAGCTAAATATGAGGGCTAAATGAATAAGTAAGGACCCCTTAACCACTTACTAGTTCCAAAAAAGCTCTTAATTGGTGTCATGTTACCACAGAACTACAAATTAAACCTGAAGAAAACTAGTATAGCTGTACTTGTGTGGAAAAAAATTAAAAATTATGCACTTTATTTATTACGGTGAAAATTATAGGACGTACAGGCAACTAAAATATGTCGCGTCTCAAATTCCAGTTGTTGCACAAGTGTCAGACACTGCGAAAAGTTAAAACGAAACTTTATAATTAAAAATGTATTGCAAGTTACTTAAAAATAAAGAAATTTTACTTTTTAGGTAAATTTTAACATTATTACCCACAGATCAGGCAAAATTTGCTGAATCAGCAATTTTCACTCCCAGGGGTGAAATTTAAGGGCTGTTTTTATTCTAGTTGCCCTTAATCAACTTTTTATTGATAAACTTACAAATTGCAAAGGTAAAAAAAATACCTTTGTTGATTTTGTGTAAACATATATATCCCAGTTAAGGTGGCACGGTAGTATTTCCTGGCCCATAAGGGATAATGATAGCCTTTTTAGGATTTTCACCACTTTCTAGCACTGCGAAAAATTCTACATATACAGTTAACTGAAGTTCTTTCATTATACTAATCAGAAATAAATTTGAATATGTATCATGACCGTTTACTTTTTTTGCTATTTTTAAAAACCTAAGGCCACTAGTGCTTTTAGGTCTTTTATCATGCAGTGAATACAAAATTTAAAAAAATTCTCAAAAATTCATTTTCACCTGTATGTAAAATTATTTCATATTTTTCTACACCTGATTCATCCCTCAGTTTGGGAAAGTATGCTCAGTTGATACTGTATTTTTAGTCCAATCACACTGTTCAGATACATTGACCTAAGTAGGGTACACAAAAGAGCAACCTAAATTCTGGAATGCAAATACTACCGTGCTACCTTAACCAAGACATTACAAACTTGAAATCAGTCATGACACCTATGATGCATAGACTTCTTACTAGGAAACATATTACAATAAAGAATACTAGTCTTCACTTATTTCTTACCAAAAATAAATTAAAAAGTATACCCCTACCCCAGCTGGCAGATTTTCACTTTTTTTTCATCTGAACATTTTTACTTAAGGAGTGAACAAAACCCAAATATATGTTGTTTCAAATCAACACAGAAGTAAACCATGGTGAATCAGGAGGAATTATTGGATTGCCAACTCTATTTATAGTTAATCTGACTGAAAGAAACAGTTTAAGCACCAATTCATGAAAAATGATAGTAAAGTCCATTCCACATTTTACAGCATGCCTTACATTCCTTTAAGCATTTCCAGATTATGAAGGCAATATAACAAGACTCTTTAGATGGCAGTTTACTATTATTCAAAGATCTTTTTGACAATACATGTACTAGAATATATCTTTAAGTTGACTCATTGTCTACTTCTCATGTATGCATTCAGTTAAATTATGTCCCCTTACATAATCAATTTAGCTTTATTGTGCTTTTCAGGGTCAGAAAATCAAATAAATTAATGACATTTGCATGGAAAATGAATAAACTATTTAATCTTGCTGATATACAATCATAATCACATTCTTTGTCCAAAAAATTGTCTTGTCAATGTAAAGAAACCCCTAATGCTATCTCTATTTCAGCTAAATATGAGGGCTAAATGAATAAGTAAGGACCCCTTAACCACTTACTAGTTCCAAAAAAGCTCTTAATTGGTGTCATGTTACCACAGAACTACAAATTAAACCTGAAGAAAACTAGTATAGCTGTACTTGTGTGGAAAAAAATTAAAAATTATGCACTTTATTTATTACGGTGAAAATTATAGGACGTACAGGCAACTAAAATATGTCGCGTCTCAAATTCCAGTTGTTGCACAAGTGTCAGACACTGCGAAAAGTTAAAACGAAACTTTATAATTAAAAATGTATTGCAAGTTACTTAAAAATAAAGAAATTTTACTTTTTAGGTAAATTTTAACATTATTACCCACAGATCAGGCAAAATTTGCTGAATCAGCAATTTTCACTCCCAGGGGTGAAATTTAAGGGCTGTTTTTATTCTAGTTGCCCTTAATCAACTTTTTATTGATAAACTTACAAATTGCAAAGGTAAAAAAAATACCTTTGTTGATTTTGTGTAAACATATATATCCCAGTTAAGGTGGCACGGTAGTATTTCCTGGCCCATAAGGGATAATGATAGCCTTTTTAGGATTTTCACCACTTTCTAGCACTGCGAAAAATTCTACATATACAGTTAACTGAAGTTCTTTCATTATACTAATCAGAAATAAATTTGAATATGTATCATGACCGTTTACTTTTTTTGCTATTTTTAAAAACCTAAGGCCACTAGTGCTTTTAGGTCTTTTATCATGCAGTGAATACAAAATTTAAAAAAATTCTCAAAAATTCATTTTCACCTGTATGTAAAATTATTTCATATTTTTCTACACCTGATTCATCCCTCAGTTTGGGAAAGTATGCTCAGTTGATACTGTATTTTTAGTCCAATCACACTGTTCAGATACATTGACCTAAGTAGGGTACACAAAAGAGCAACCTAAATTCTGGAATGCAAATACTACCGTGCTACCTTAACCAAGACATTACAAACTTGAAATCAGTCATGACACCTATGATGCATAGACTTCTTACTAGGAAACATATTACAATAAAGAATACTAGTCTTCACTTATTTCTTACCAAAAATAAATTAAAAAGTATACCCCTACCCCAGCTGGCAGATTTTCACTTTTTTTTCATCTGAACATTTTTACTTAAGGAGTGAACAAAACCCAAATATATGTTGTTTCAAATCAACACAGAAGTAAACCATGGTGAATCAGGAGGAATTATTGGATTGCCAACTCTATTTATAGTTAATCTGACTGAAAGAAACAGTTTAAGCACCAATTCATGAAAAATGATAGTAAAGTCCATTCCACATTTTACAGCATGCCTTACATTCCTTTAAGCATTTCCAGATTATGAAGGCAATATAACAAGACTCTTTAGATGGCAGTTTACTATTATTCAAAGATCTTTTTGACAATACATGTACTAGAATATATCTTTAAGTTGACTCATTGTCTACTTCTCATGTATGCATTCAGTTAAATTATGTCCCCTTACATAATCAATTTAGCTTTATTGTGCTTTTCAGGGTCAGAAAATCAAATAAATTAATGACATTTGCATGGAAAATGAATAAACTATTTAATCTTGCTGATATACAATCATAATCACATTCTTTGTCCAAAAAATTGTCTTGTCAATGTAAAGAAACCCCTAATGCTATCTCTATTTCAGCTAAATATGAGGGCTAAATGAATAAGTAAGGACCCCTTAACCACTTACTAGTTCCAAAAAAGCTCTTAATTGGTGTCATGTTACCACAGAACTACAAATTAAACCTGAAGAAAACTAGTATAGCTGTACTTGTGTGGAAAAAAATTAAAAATTATGCACTTTATTTATTACGGTGAAAATTATAGGACGTACAGGCAACTAAAATATGTCGCGTCTCAAATTCCAGTTGTTGCACAAGTGTCAGACACTGCGAAAAGTTAAAACGAAACTTTATAATTAAAAATGTATTGCAAGTTACTTAAAAATAAAGAAATTTTACTTTTTAGGTAAATTTTAACATTATTACCCACAGATCAGGCAAAATTTGCTGAATCAGCAATTTTCACTCCCAGGGGTGAAATTTAAGGGCTGTTTTTATTCTAGTTGCCCTTAATCAACTTTTTATTGATAAACTTACAAATTGCAAAGGTAAAAAAAATACCTTTGTTGATTTTGTGTAAACATATATATCCCAGTTAAGGTGGCACGGTAGTATTTCCTGGCCCATAAGGGATAATGATAGCCTTTTTAGGATTTTCACCACTTTCTAGCACTGCGAAAAATTCTACATATACAGTTAACTGAAGTTCTTTCATTATACTAATCAGAAATAAATTTGAATATGTATCATGACCGTTTACTTTTTTTGCTATTTTTAAAAACCTAAGGCCACTAGTGCTTTTAGGTCTTTTATCATGCAGTGAATACAAAATTTAAAAAAATTCTCAAAAATTCATTTTCACCTGTATGTAAAATTATTTCATATTTTTCTACACCTGATTCATCCCTCAGTTTGGGAAAGTATGCTCAGTTGATACTGTATTTTTAGTCCAATCACACTGTTCAGATACATTGACCTAAGTAGGGTACACAAAAGAGCAACCTAAATTCTGGAATGCAAATACTACCGTGCTACCTTAACCAAGACATTACAAACTTGAAATCAGTCATGACACCTATGATGCATAGACTTCTTACTAGGAAACATATTACAATAAAGAATACTAGTCTTCACTTATTTCTTACCAAAAATAAATTAAAAAGTATACCCCTACCCCAGCTGGCAGATTTTCACTTTTTTTTCATCTGAACATTTTTACTTAAGGAGTGAACAAAACCCAAATATATGTTGTTTCAAATCAACACAGAAGTAAACCATGGTGAATCAGGAGGAATTATTGGATTGCCAACTCTATTTATAGTTAATCTGACTGAAAGAAACAGTTTAAGCACCAATTCATGAAAAATGATAGTAAAGTCCATTCCACATTTTACAGCATGCCTTACATTCCTTTAAGCATTTCCAGATTATGAAGGCAATATAACAAGACTCTTTAGATGGCAGTTTACTATTATTCAAAGATCTTTTTGACAATACATGTACTAGAATATATCTTTAAGTTGACTCATTGTCTACTTCTCATGTATGCATTCAGTTAAATTATGTCCCCTTACATAATCAATTTAGCTTTATTGTGCTTTTCAGGGTCAGAAAATCAAATAAATTAATGACATTTGCATGGAAAATGAATAAACTATTTAATCTTGCTGATATACAATCATAATCACATTCTTTGTCCAAAAAATTGTCTTGTCAATGTAAAGAAACCCCTAATGCTATCTCTATTTCAGCTAAATATGAGGGCTAAATGAATAAGTAAGGACCCCTTAACCACTTACTAGTTCCAAAAAAGCTCTTAATTGGTGTCATGTTACCACAGAACTACAAATTAAACCTGAAGAAAACTAGTATAGCTGTACTTGTGTGGAAAAAAATTAAAAATTATGCACTTTATTTATTACGGTGAAAATTATAGGACGTACAGGCAACTAAAATATGTCGCGTCTCAAATTCCAGTTGTTGCACAAGTGTCAGACACTGCGAAAAGTTAAAACGAAACTTTATAATTAAAAATGTATTGCAAGTTACTTAAAAATAAAGAAATTTTACTTTTTAGGTAAATTTTAACATTATTACCCACAGATCAGGCAAAATTTGCTGAATCAGCAATTTTCACTCCCAGGGGTGAAATTTAAGGGCTGTTTTTATTCTAGTTGCCCTTAATCAACTTTTTATTGATAAACTTACAAATTGCAAAGGTAAAAAAAATACCTTTGTTGATTTTGTGTAAACATATATATCCCAGTTAAGGTGGCACGGTAGTATTTCCTGGCCCATAAGGGATAATGATAGCCTTTTTAGGATTTTCACCACTTTCTAGCACTGCGAAAAATTCTACATATACAGTTAACTGAAGTTCTTTCATTATACTAATCAGAAATAAATTTGAATATGTATCATGACCGTTTACTTTTTTTGCTATTTTTAAAAACCTAAGGCCACTAGTGCTTTTAGGTCTTTTATCATGCAGTGAATACAAAATTTAAAAAAATTCTCAAAAATTCATTTTCACCTGTATGTAAAATTATTTCATATTTTTCTACACCTGATTCATCCCTCAGTTTGGGAAAGTATGCTCAGTTGATACTGTATTTTTAGTCCAATCACACTGTTCAGATACATTGACCTAAGTAGGGTACACAAAAGAGCAACCTAAATTCTGGAATGCAAATACTACCGTGCTACCTTAACCAAGACATTACAAACTTGAAATCAGTCATGACACCTATGATGCATAGACTTCTTACTAGGAAACATATTACAATAAAGAATACTAGTCTTCACTTATTTCTTACCAAAAATAAATTAAAAAGTATACCCCTACCCCAGCTGGCAGATTTTCACTTTTTTTTCATCTGAACATTTTTACTTAAGGAGTGAACAAAACCCAAATATATGTTGTTTCAAATCAACACAGAAGTAAACCATGGTGAATCAGGAGGAATTATTGGATTGCCAACTCTATTTATAGTTAATCTGACTGAAAGAAACAGTTTAAGCACCAATTCATGAAAAATGATAGTAAAGTCCATTCCACATTTTACAGCATGCCTTACATTCCTTTAAGCATTTCCAGATTATGAAGGCAATATAACAAGACTCTTTAGATGGCAGTTTACTATTATTCAAAGATCTTTTTGACAATACATGTACTAGAATATATCTTTAAGTTGACTCATTGTCTACTTCTCATGTATGCATTCAGTTAAATTATGTCCCCTTACATAATCAATTTAGCTTTATTGTGCTTTTCAGGGTCAGAAAATCAAATAAATTAATGACATTTGCATGGAAAATGAATAAACTATTTAATCTTGCTGATATACAATCATAATCACATTCTTTGTCCAAAAAATTGTCTTGTCAATGTAAAGAAACCCCTAATGCTATCTCTATTTCAGCTAAATATGAGGGCTAAATGAATAAGTAAGGACCCCTTAACCACTTACTAGTTCCAAAAAAGCTCTTAATTGGTGTCATGTTACCACAGAACTACAAATTAAACCTGAAGAAAACTAGTATAGCTGTACTTGTGTGGAAAAAAATTAAAAATTATGCACTTTATTTATTACGGTGAAAATTATAGGACGTACAGGCAACTAAAATATGTCGCGTCTCAAATTCCAGTTGTTGCACAAGTGTCAGACACTGCGAAAAGTTAAAACGAAACTTTATAATTAAAAATGTATTGCAAGTTACTTAAAAATAAAGAAATTTTACTTTTTAGGTAAATTTTAACATTATTACCCACAGATCAGGCAAAATTTGCTGAATCAGCAATTTTCACTCCCAGGGGTGAAATTTAAGGGCTGTTTTTATTCTAGTTGCCCTTAATCAACTTTTTATTGATAAACTTACAAATTGCAAAGGTAAAAAAAATACCTTTGTTGATTTTGTGTAAACATATATATCCCAGTTAAGGTGGCACGGTAGTATTTCCTGGCCCATAAGGGATAATGATAGCCTTTTTAGGATTTTCACCACTTTCTAGCACTGCGAAAAATTCTACATATACAGTTAACTGAAGTTCTTTCATTATACTAATCAGAAATAAATTTGAATATGTATCATGACCGTTTACTTTTTTTGCTATTTTTAAAAACCTAAGGCCACTAGTGCTTTTAGGTCTTTTATCATGCAGTGAATACAAAATTTAAAAAAATTCTCAAAAATTCATTTTCACCTGTATGTAAAATTATTTCATATTTTTCTACACCTGATTCATCCCTCAGTTTGGGAAAGTATGCTCAGTTGATACTGTATTTTTAGTCCAATCACACTGTTCAGATACATTGACCTAAGTAGGGTACACAAAAGAGCAACCTAAATTCTGGAATGCAAATACTACCGTGCTACCTTAACCAAGACATTACAAACTTGAAATCAGTCATGACACCTATGATGCATAGACTTCTTACTAGGAAACATATTACAATAAAGAATACTAGTCTTCACTTATTTCTTACCAAAAATAAATTAAAAAGTATACCCCTACCCCAGCTGGCAGATTTTCACTTTTTTTTCATCTGAACATTTTTACTTAAGGAGTGAACAAAACCCAAATATATGTTGTTTCAAATCAACACAGAAGTAAACCATGGTGAATCAGGAGGAATTATTGGATTGCCAACTCTATTTATAGTTAATCTGACTGAAAGAAACAGTTTAAGCACCAATTCATGAAAAATGATAGTAAAGTCCATTCCACATTTTACAGCATGCCTTACATTCCTTTAAGCATTTCCAGATTATGAAGGCAATATAACAAGACTCTTTAGATGGCAGTTTACTATTATTCAAAGATCTTTTTGACAATACATGTACTAGAATATATCTTTAAGTTGACTCATTGTCTACTTCTCATGTATGCATTCAGTTAAATTATGTCCCCTTACATAATCAATTTAGCTTTATTGTGCTTTTCAGGGTCAGAAAATCAAATAAATTAATGACATTTGCATGGAAAATGAATAAACTATTTAATCTTGCTGATATACAATCATAATCACATTCTTTGTCCAAAAAATTGTCTTGTCAATGTAAAGAAACCCCTAATGCTATCTCTATTTCAGCTAAATATGAGGGCTAAATGAATAAGTAAGGACCCCTTAACCACTTACTAGTTCCAAAAAAGCTCTTAATTGGTGTCATGTTACCACAGAACTACAAATTAAACCTGAAGAAAACTAGTATAGCTGTACTTGTGTGGAAAAAAATTAAAAATTATGCACTTTATTTATTACGGTGAAAATTATAGGACGTACAGGCAACTAAAATATGTCGCGTCTCAAATTCCAGTTGTTGCACAAGTGTCAGACACTGCGAAAAGTTAAAACGAAACTTTATAATTAAAAATGTATTGCAAGTTACTTAAAAATAAAGAAATTTTACTTTTTAGGTAAATTTTAACATTATTACCCACAGATCAGGCAAAATTTGCTGAATCAGCAATTTTCACTCCCAGGGGTGAAATTTAAGGGCTGTTTTTATTCTAGTTGCCCTTAATCAACTTTTTATTGATAAACTTACAAATTGCAAAGGTAAAAAAAATACCTTTGTTGATTTTGTGTAAACATATATATCCCAGTTAAGGTGGCACGGTAGTATTTCCTGGCCCATAAGGGATAATGATAGCCTTTTTAGGATTTTCACCACTTTCTAGCACTGCGAAAAATTCTACATATACAGTTAACTGAAGTTCTTTCATTATACTAATCAGAAATAAATTTGAATATGTATCATGACCGTTTACTTTTTTTGCTATTTTTAAAAACCTAAGGCCACTAGTGCTTTTAGGTCTTTTATCATGCAGTGAATACAAAATTTAAAAAAATTCTCAAAAATTCATTTTCACCTGTATGTAAAATTATTTCA
The DNA here is from genome assembly GCF_021869535.1 of Mytilus californianus. Taxonomy (NCBI): domain Eukaryota; kingdom Metazoa; phylum Mollusca; class Bivalvia; order Mytilida; family Mytilidae; genus Mytilus; species Mytilus californianus. Next base: position 822,995 of record NW_026262726.1, read on the forward strand.
TATTTTTCTACACCTGATTCATCCCTCAGTTTGGGAAAGTATGCTCAGTTGATACTGTATTTTTAGTCCAATCACACTGTTCAGATACATTGACCTAAGTAGGGTACACAAAAGAGCAACCTAAATTCTGGAATGCAAATACTACCGTGCTACCTTAACCAAGACATTACAAACTTGAAATCAGTCATGACACCTATGATGCATAGACTTCTTACTAGGAAACATATTACAATAAAGAATACTAGTCTTCACTTATTTCTTACCAAAAATAAATTAAAAAGTATACCCCTACCCCAGCTGGCAGATTTTCACTTTTTTTTCATCTGAACATTTTTACTTAAGGAGTGAACAAAACCCAAATATATGTTGTTTCAAATCAACACAGAAGTAAACCATGGTGAATCAGGAGGAATTATTGGATTGCCAACTCTATTTATAGTTAATCTGACTGAAAGAAACAGTTTAAGCACCAATTCATGAAAAATGATAGTAAAGTCCATTCCACATTTTCCAGCATGCCTTACATTCCTTTAAGCATTTCCAGATTATGAAGGCAATATAACAAGACTCTTTAGATGGCAGTTTACTATTATTCAAAGATCTTTTTGACAATACATGTACTAGAATATATCTTTAAGTTGACTCATTGTCTACTTCTCATGTATGCATTCAGTTAAATTATGTCCCCTTACATAATCAATTTAGCTTTATTGTGCTTTTCAGGGTCAGAAAATCAAATAAATTAATGACATTTGCATGGAAAATGAATAAACTATTTAATCTTGCTGATATACAATCATAATCACATTCTTTGTCCAAAAAATTGTCTTGTCAATGTAAAGAAACCCCTAATGCTATCTCTATTTCAGCTAAATATGAGGGCTAAATGAATAAGTAAGGACCCCTTAACCACTTACTAGTTCCAAAAAAGCTCTTAATTGGTGTCATGTTACCACAGAACTACAAATTAAACCTGAAGAAAACTAGTATAGCTGTACTTGTGTGGAAAAAAATTAAAAATTATGCACTTTATTTATTACGGTGAAAATTATAGGACGTACAGGCAACTAAAATATGTCGCGTCTCAAATTCCAGTTGTTGCACAAGTGTCAGACACTGCGAAAAGTTAAAACGAAACTTTATAATTAAAAATGTATTGCAAGTTACTTAAAAATAAAGAAATTTTACTTTTTAGGTAAATTTTAACATTATTACCCACAGATCAGGCAAAATTTGCTGAATCAGCAATTTTCACTCCCAGGGGTGAAATTTAAGGGCTGTTTTTATTCTAGTTGCCCTTAATCAACTTTTTATTGATAAACTTACAAATTGCAAAGGTAAAAAAAATACCTTTGTTGATTTTGTGTAAACATATATATCCCAGTTAAGGTGGCACGGTAGTATTTCCTGGCCCATAAGGGATAATGATAGCCTTTTTAGGATTTTCACCACTTTCTAGCACTGCGAAAAATTCTACATATACAGTTAACTGAAGTTCTTTCATTATACTAATCAGAAATAAATTTGAATATGTATCATGACCGTTTACTTTTTTTGCTATTTTTAAAAACCTAAGGCCACTAGTGCTTTTAGGTCTTTTATCATGCAGTGAATACAAAATTTAAAAAAATTCTCAAAAATTCATTTTCACCTGTATGTAAAATTATTTCATATTTTTCTACACCTGATTCATCCCTCAGTTTGGGAAAGTATGCTCAGTTGATACTGTATTTTTAGTCCAATCACACTGTTCAGATACATTGACCTAAGTAGGGTACACAAAAGAGCAACCTAAATTCTGGAATGCAAATACTACCGTGCTACCTTAACCAAGACATTACAAACTTGAAATCAGTCATGACACCTATGATGCATAGACTTCTTACTAGGAAACATATTACAATAAAGAATACTAGTCTTCACTTATTTCTTACCAAAAATAAATTAAAAAGTATACCCCTACCCCAGCTGGCAGATTTTCACTTTTTTTTCATCTGAACATTTTTACTTAAGGAGTGAACAAAACCCAAATATATGTTGTTTCAAATCAACACAGAAGTAAACCATGGTGAATCAGGAGGAATTATTGGATTGCCAACTCTATTTATAGTTAATCTGACTGAAAGAAACAGTTTAAGCACCAATTCATGAAAAATGATAGTAAAGTCCATTCCACATTTTACAGCATGCCTTACATTCCTTTAAGCATTTCCAGATTATGAAGGCAATATAACAAGACTCTTTAGATGGCAGTTTACTATTATTCAAAGATCTTTTTGACAATACATGTACTAGAATATATCTTTAAGTTGACTCATTGTCTACTTCTCATGTATGCATTCAGTTAAATTATGTCCCCTTACATAATCAATTTAGCTTTATTGTGCTTTTCAGGGTCAGAAAATCAAATAAATTAATGACATTTGCATGGAAAATGAATAAACTATTTAATCTTGCTGATATACAATCATAATCACATTCTTTGTCCAAAAAATTGTCTTGTCAATGTAAAGAAACCCCTAATGCTATCTCTATTTCAGCTAAATATGAGGGCTAAATGAATAAGTAAGGACCCCTTAACCACTTACTAGTTCCAAAAAAGCTCTTAATTGGTGTCATGTTACCACAGAACTACAAATTAAACCTGAAGAAAACTAGTATAGCTGTACTTGTGTGGAAAAAAATTAAAAATTATGCACTTTATTTATTACGGTGAAAATTATAGGACGTACAGGCAACTAAAATATGTCGCGTCTCAAATTCCAGTTGTTGCACAAGTGTCAGACACTGCGAAAAGTTAAAACGAAACTTTATAATTAAAAATGTATTGCAAGTTACTTAAAAATAAAGAAATTTTACTTTTTAGGTAAATTTTAACATTATTACCCACAGATCAGGCAAAATTTGCTGAATCAGCAATTTTCACTCCCAGGGGTGAAATTTAAGGGCTGTTTTTATTCTAGTTGCCCTTAATCAACTTTTTATTGATAAACTTACAAATTGCAAAGGTAAAAAAAATACCTTTGTTGATTTTGTGTAAACATATATATCCCAGTTAAGGTGGCACGGTAGTATTTCCTGGCCCATAAGGGATAATGATAGCCTTTTTAGGATTTTCACCACTTTCTAGCACTGCGAAAAATTCTACATATACAGTTAACTGAAGTTCTTTCATTATACTAATCAGAAATAAATTTGAATATGTATCATGACCGTTTACTTTTTTTGCTATTTTTAAAAACCTAAGGCCACTAGTGCTTTTAGGTCTTTTATCATGCAGTGAATACAAAATTTAAAAAAATTCTCAAAAATTCATTTTCACCTGTATGTAAAATTATTTCATATTTTTCTACACCTGATTCATCCCTCAGTTTGGGAAAGTATGCTCAGTTGATACTGTATTTTTAGTCCAATCACACTGTTCAGATACATTGACCTAAGTAGGGTACACAAAAGAGCAACCTAAATTCTGGAATGCAAATACTACCGTGCTACCTTAACCAAGACATTACAAACTTGAAATCAGTCATGACACCTATGATGCATAGACTTCTTACTAGGAAACATATTACAATAAAGAATACTAGTCTTCACTTATTTCTTACCAAAAATAAATTAAAAAGTATACCCCTACCCCAGCTGGCAGATTTTCACTTTTTTTTCATCTGAACATTTTTACTTAAGGAGTGAACAAAACCCAAATATATGTTGTTTCAAATCAACACAGAAGTAAACCATGGTGAATCAGGAGGAATTATTGGATTGCCAACTCTATTTATAGTTAATCTGACTGAAAGAAACAGTTTAAGCACCAATTCATGAAAAATGATAGTAAAGTCCATTCCACATTTTACAGCATGCCTTACATTCCTTTAAGCATTTCCAGATTATGAAGGCAATATAACAAGACTCTTTAGATGGCAGTTTACTATTATTCAAAGATCTTTTTGACAATACATGTACTAGAATATATCTTTAAGTTGACTCATTGTCTACTTCTCATGTATGCATTCAGTTAAATTATGTCCCCTTACATAATCAATTTAGCTTTATTGTGCTTTTCAGGGTCAGAAAATCAAATAAATTAATGACATTTGCATGGAAAATGAATAAACTATTTAATCTTGCTGATATACAATCATAATCACATTCTTTGTCCAAAAAATTGTCTTGTCAATGTAAAGAAACCCCTAATGCTATCTCTATTTCAGCTAAATATGAGGGCTAAATGAATAAGTAAGGACCCCTTAACCACTTACTAGTTCCAAAAAAGCTCTTAATTGGTGTCATGTTACCACAGAACTACAAATTAAACCTGAAGAAAACTAGTATAGCTGTACTTGTGTGGAAAAAAATTAAAAATTATGCACTTTATTTATTACGGTGAAAATTATAGGACGTACAGGCAACTAAAATATGTCGCGTCTCAAATTCCAGTTGTTGCACAAGTGTCAGACACTGCGAAAAGTTAAAACGAAACTTTATAATTAAAAATGTATTGCAAGTTACTTAAAAATAAAGAAATTTTACTTTTTAGGTAAATTTTAACATTATTACCCACAGATCAGGCAAAATTTGCTGAATCAGCAATTTTCACTCCCAGGGGTGAAATTTAAGGGCTGTTTTTATTCTAGTTGCCCTTAATCAACTTTTTATTGATAAACTTACAAATTGCAAAGGTAAAAAAAATACCTTTGTTGATTTTGTGTAAACATATATATCCCAGTTAAGGTGGCACGGTAGTATTTCCTGGCCCATAAGGGATAATGATAGCCTTTTTAGGATTTTCACCACTTTCTAGCACTGCGAAAAATTCTACATATACAGTTAACTGAAGTTCTTTCATTATACTAATCAGAAATAAATTTGAATATGTATCATGACCGTTTACTTTTTTTGCTATTTTTAAAAACCTAAGGCCACTAGTGCTTTTAGGTCTTTTATCATGCAGTGAATACAAAATTTAAAAAAATTCTCAAAAATTCATTTTCACCTGTATGTAAAATTATTTCATATTTTTCTACACCTGATTCATCCCTCAGTTTGGGAAAGTATGCTCAGTTGATACTGTATTTTTAGTCCAATCACACTGTTCAGATACATTGACCTAAGTAGGGTACACAAAAGAGCAACCTAAATTCTGGAATGCAAATACTACCGTGCTACCTTAACCAAGACATTACAAACTTGAAATCAGTCATGACACCTATGATGCATAGACTTCTTACTAGGAAACATATTACAATAAAGAATACTAGTCTTCACTTATTTCTTACCAAAAATAAATTAAAAAGTATACCCCTACCCCAGCTGGCAGATTTTCACTTTTTTTTCATCTGAACATTTTTACTTAAGGAGTGAACAAAACCCAAATATATGTTGTTTCAAATCAACACAGAAGTAAACCATGGTGAATCAGGAGGAATTATTGGATTGCCAACTCTATTTATAGTTAATCTGACTGAAAGAAACAGTTTAAGCACCAATTCATGAAAAATGATAGTAAAGTCCATTCCACATTTTACAGCATGCCTTACATTCCTTTAAGCATTTCCAGATTATGAAGGCAATATAACAAGACTCTTTAGATGGCAGTTTACTATTATTCAAAGATCTTTTTGACAATACATGTACTAGAATATATCTTTAAGTTGACTCATTGTCTACTTCTCATGTATGCATTCAGTTAAATTATGTCCCCTTACATAATCAATTTAGCTTTATTGTGCTTTTCAGGGTCAGAAAATCAAATAAATTAATGACATTTGCATGGAAAATGAATAAACTATTTAATCTTGCTGATATACAATCATAATCACATTCTTTGTCCAAAAAATTGTCTTGTCAATGTAAAGAAACCCCTAATGCTATCTCTATTTCAGCTAAATATGAGGGCTAAATGAATAAGTAAGGACCCCTTAACCACTTACTAGTTCCAAAAAAGCTCTTAATTGGTGTCATGTTACCACAGAACTACAAATTAAACCTGAAGAAAACTAGTATAGCTGTACTTGTGTGGAAAAAAATTAAAAATTATGCACTTTATTTATTACGGTGAAAATTATAGGACGTACAGGCAACTAAAATATGTCGCGTCTCAAATTCCAGTTGTTGCACAAGTGTCAGACACTGCGAAAAGTTAAAACGAAACTTTATAATTAAAAATGTATTGCAAGTTACTTAAAAATAAAGAAATTTTACTTTTTAGGTAAATTTTAACATTATTACCCACAGATCAGGCAAAATTTGCTGAATCAGCAATTTTCACTCCCAGGGGTGAAATTTAAGGGCTGTTTTTATTCTAGTTGCCCTTAATCAACTTTTTATTGATAAACTTACAAATTGCAAAGGTAAAAAAAATACCTTTGTTGATTTTGTGTAAACATATATATCCCAGTTAAGGTGGCACGGTAGTATTTCCTGGCCCATAAGGGATAATGATAGCCTTTTTAGGATTTTCACCACTTTCTAGCACTGCGAAAAATTCTACATATACAGTTAACTGAAGTTCTTTCATTATACTAATCAGAAATAAATTTGAATATGTATCATGACCGTTTACTTTTTTTGCTATTTTTAAAAACCTAAGGCCACTAGTGCTTTTAGGTCTTTTATCATGCAGTGAATACAAAATTTAAAAAAATTCTCAAAAATTCATTTTCACCTGTATGTAAAATTATTTCATATTTTTCTACACCTGATTCATCCCTCAGTTTGGGAAAGTATGCTCAGTTGATACTGTATTTTTAGTCCAATCACACTGTTCAGATACATTGACCTAAGTAGGGTACACAAAAGAGCAACCTAAATTCTGGAATGCAAATACTACCGTGCTACCTTAACCAAGACATTACAAACTTGAAATCAGTCATGACACCTATGATGCATAGACTTCTTACTAGGAAACATATTACAATAAAGAATACTAGTCTTCACTTATTTCTTACCAAAAATAAATTAAAAAGTATACCCCTACCCCAGCTGGCAGATTTTCACTTTTTTTTCATCTGAACATTTTTACTTAAGGAGTGAACAAAACCCAAATATATGTTGTTTCAAATCAACACAGAAGTAAACCATGGTGAATCAGGAGGAATTATTGGATTGCCAACTCTATTTATAGTTAATCTGACTGAAAGAAACAGTTTAAGCACCAATTCATGAAAAATGATAGTAAAGTCCATTCCACATTTTACAGCATGCCTTACATTCCTTTAAGCATTTCCAGATTATGAAGGCAATATAACAAGACTCTTTAGATGGCAGTTTACTATTATTCAAAGATCTTTTTGACAATACATGTACTAGAATATATCTTTAAGTTGACTCATTGTCTACTTCTCATGTATGCATTCAGTTAAATTATGTCCCCTTACATAATCAATTTAGCTTTATTGTGCTTTTCAGGGTCAGAAAATCAAATAAATTAATGACATTTGCATGGAAAATGAATAAACTATTTAATCTTGCTGATATACAATCATAATCACATTCTTTGTCCAAAAAATTGTCTTGTCAATGTAAAGAAACCCCTAATGCTATCTCTATTTCAGCTAAATATGAGGGCTAAATGAATAAGTAAGGACCCCTTAACCACTTACTAGTTCCAAAAAAGCTCTTAATTGGTGTCATGTTACCACAGAACTACAAATTAAACCTGAAGAAAACTAGTATAGCTGTACTTGTGTGGAAAAAAATTAAAAATTATGCACTTTATTTATTACGGTGAAAATTATAGGACGTACAGGCAACTAAAATATGTCGCGTCTCAAATTCCAGTTGTTGCACAAGTGTCAGACACTGCGAAAAGTTAAAACGAAACTTTATAATTAAAAATGTATTGCAAGTTACTTAAAAATAAAGAAATTTTACTTTTTAGGTAAATTTTAACATTATTACCCACAGATCAGGCAAAATTTGCTGAATCAGCAATTTTCACTCCCAGGGGTGAAATTTAAGGGCTGTTTTTATTCTAGTTGCCCTTAATCAACTTTTTATTGATAAACTTACAAATTGCAAAGGTAAAAAAAATACCTTTGTTGATTTTGTGTAAACATATATATCCCAGTTAAGGTGGCACGGTAGTATTTCCTGGCCCATAAGGGATAATGATAGCCTTTTTAGGATTTTCACCACTTTCTAGCACTGCGAAAAATTCTACATATACAGTTAACTGAAGTTCTTTCATTATACTAATCAGAAATAAATTTGAATATGTATCATGACCGTTTACTTTTTTTGCTATTTTTAAAAACCTAAGGCCACTAGTGCTTTTAGGTCTTTTATCATGCAGTGAATACAAAATTTAAAAAAATTCTCAAAAATTCATTTTCACCTGTATGTAAAATTATTTCATATTTTTCTACACCTGATTCATCCCTCAGTTTGGGAAAGTATGCTCAGTTGATACTGTATTTTTAGTCCAATCACACTGTTCAGATACATTGACCTAAGTAGGGTACACAAAAGAGCAACCTAAATTCTGGAATGCAAATACTACCGTGCTACCTTAACCAAGACATTACAAACTTGAAATCAGTCATGACACCTATGATGCATAGACTTCTTACTAGGAAACATATTACAATAAAGAATACTAGTCTTCACTTATTTCTTACCAAAAATAAATTAAAAAGTATACCCCTACCCCAGCTGGCAGATTTTCACTTTTTTTTCATCTGAACATTTTTACTTAAGGAGTGAACAAAACCCAAATATATGTTGTTTCAAATCAACACAGAAGTAAACCATGGTGAATCAGGAGGAATTATTGGATTGCCAACTCTATTTATAGTTAATCTGACTGAAAGAAACAGTTTAAGCACCAATTCATGAAAAATGATAGTAAAGTCCATTCCACATTTTACAGCATGCCTTACATTCCTTTAAGCATTTCCAGATTATGAAGGCAATATAACAAGACTCTTTAGATGGCAGTTTACTATTATTCAAAGATCTTTTTGACAATACATGTACTAGAATATATCTTTAAGTTGACTCATTGTCTACTTCTCATGTATGCATTCAGTTAAATTATGTCCCCTTACATAATCAATTTAGCTTTATTGTGCTTTTCAGGGTCAGAAAATCAAATAAATTAATGACATTTGCATGGAAAATGAATAAACTATTTAATCTTGCTGATATACAATCATAATCACATTCTTTGTCCAAAAAATTGTCTTGTCAATGTAAAGAAACCCCTAATGCTATCTCTATTTCAGCTAAATATGAGGGCTAAATGAATAAGTAAGGACCCCTTAACCACTTACTAGTTCCAAAAAAGCTCTTAATTGGTGTCATGTTACCACAGAACTACAAATTAAACCTGAAGAAAACTAGTATAGCTGTACTTGTGTGGAAAAAAATTAAAAATTATGCACTTTATTTATTACGGTGAAAATTATAGGACGTACAGGCAACTAAAATATGTCGCGTCTCAAATTCCAGTTGTTGCACAAGTGTCAGACACTGCGAAAAGTTAAAACGAAACTTTATAATTAAAAATGTATTGCAAGTTACTTAAAAATAAAGAAATTTTACTTTTTAGGTAAATTTTAACATTATTACCCACAGATCAGGCAAAATTTGCTGAATCAGCAATTTTCACTCCCAGGGGTGAAATTTAAGGGCTGTTTTTATTCTAGTTGCCCTTAATCAACTTTTTATTGATAAACTTACAAATTGCAAAGGTAAAAAAAATACCTTTGTTGATTTTGTGTAAACATATATATCCCAGTTAAGGTGGCACGGTAGTATTTCCTGGCCCATAAGGGATAATGATAGCCTTTTTAGGATTTTCACCACTTTCTAGCACTGCGAAAAATTCTACATATACAGTTAACTGAAGTTCTTTCATTATACTAATCAGAAATAAATTTGAATATGTATCATGACCGTTTACTTTTTTTGCTATTTTTAAAAACCTAAGGCCACTAGTGCTTTTAGGTCTTTTATCATGCAGTGAATACAAAATTTAAAAAAATTCTCAAAAATTCATTTTCACCTGTATGTAAAATTATTTCATATTTTTCTACACCTGATTCATCCCTCAGTTTGGGAAAGTATGCTCAGTTGATACTGTATTTTTAGTCCAATCACACTGTTCAGATACATTGACCTAAGTAGGGTACACAAAAGAGCAACCTAAATTCTGGAATGCAAATACTACCGTGCTACCTTAACCAAGACATTACAAACTTGAAATCAGTCATGACACCTATGATGCATAGACTTCTTACTAGGAAACATATTACAATAAAGAATACTAGTCTTCACTTATTTCTTACCAAAAATAAATTAAAAAGTATACCCCTACCCCAGCTGGCAGATTTTCACTTTTTTTTCATCTGAACATTTTTACTTAAGGAGTGAACAAAACCCAAATATATGTTGTTTCAAATCAACACAGAAGTAAACCATGGTGAATCAGGAGGAATTATTGGATTGCCAACTCTATTTATAGTTAATCTGACTGAAAGAAACAGTTTAAGCACCAATTCATGAAAAATGATAGTAAAGTCCATTCCACATTTTACAGCATGCCTTACATTCCTTTAAGCATTTCCAGATTATGAAGGCAATATAACAAGACTCTTTAGATGGCAGTTTACTATTATTCAAAGATCTTTTTGACAATACATGTACTAGAATATATCTTTAAGTTGACTCATTGTCTACTTCTCATGTATGCATTCAGTTAAATTATGTCCCCTTACATAATCAATTTAGCTTTATTGTGCTTTTCAGGGTCAGAAAATCAAATAAATTAATGACATTTGCATGGAAAATGAATAAACTATTTAATCTTGCTGATATACAATCATAATCACATTCTTTGTCCAAAAAATTGTCTTGTCAATGTAAAGAAACCCCTAATGCTATCTCTATTTCAGCTAAATATGAGGGCTAAATGAATAAGTAAGGACCCCTTAACCACTTACTAGTTCCAAAAAAGCTCTTAATTGGTGTCATGTTACCACAGAACTACAAATTAAACCTGAAGAAAACTAGTATAGCTGTACTTGTGTGGAAAAAAATTAAAAATTATGCACTTTATTTATTACGGTGAAAATTATAGGACGTACAGGCAACTAAAATATGTCGCGTCTCAAATTCCAGTTGTTGCACAAGTGTCAGACACTGCGAAAAGTTAAAACGAAACTTTATAATTAAAAATGTATTGCAAGTTACTTAAAAATAAAGAAATTTTACTTTTTAGGTAAATTTTAACATTATTACCCACAGATCAGGCAAAATTTGCTGAATCAGCAATTTTCACTCCCAGGGGTGAAATTTAAGGGCTGTTTTTATTCTAGTTGCCCTTAATCAACTTTTTATTGATAAACTTACAAATTGCAAAGGTAAAAAAAATACCTTTGTTGATTTTGTGTAAACATATATATCCCAGTTAAGGTGGCACGGTAGTATTTCCTGGCCCATAAGGGATAATGATAGCCTTTTTAGGATTTTCACCACTTTCTAGCACTGCGAAAAATTCTACATATACAGTTAACTGAAGTTCTTTCATTATACTAATCAGAAATAAATTTGAATATGTATCATGACCGTTTACTTTTTTTGCTATTTTTAAAAACCTAAGGCCACTAGTGCTTTTAGGTCTTTTATCATGCAGTGAATACAAAATTTAAAAAAATTCTCAAAAATTCATTTTCACCTGTATGTAAAATTATTTCATATTTTTCTACACCTGATTCATCCCTCAGTTTGGGAAAGTATGCTCAGTTGATACTGTATTTTTAGTCCAATCACACTGTTCAGATACATTGACCTAAGTAGGGTACACAAAAGAGCAACCTAAATTCTGGAATGCAAATACTACCGTGCTACCTTAACCAAGACATTACAAACTTGAAATCAGTCATGACACCTATGATGCATAGACTTCTTACTAGGAAACATATTACAATAAAGAATACTAGTCTTCACTTATTTCTTACCAAAAATAAATTAAAAAGTATACCCCTACCCCAGCTGGCAGATTTTCACTTTTTTTTCATCTGAACATTTTTACTTAAGGAGTGAACAAAACCCAAATATATGTTGTTTCAAATCAACACAGAAGT
>NW_026262727.1:0-84751 GCF_021869535.1 Mytilus californianus
GTTCTCTCAAATATCCCAGACTGCCCCCTCAAATCAAATGGTCCGTACCATAGACTTTAAATCTATCTAGAGCTTACTGACTGGGGATCATTATTCAGCTATGTTATTAATAGGCTGGGGCGTGTGGGGTTAAACATGTTTTCGTAGGTAAATAATATTGCTGTGGAACTTTTTTTTTCATGAGAGTGTAATAGAGTATTACTTTCTGTTTGGTGGAATTGTGAAATAGAAGTCAATACGTTCTTGCTCAATCCTTTGTCGCTTTGAAGGTGTCAGGCTTGTCACCCTCAGCCTAAGCAATGTGTTACTGTAATTTGAATTTCAAAATGACTGAGTGACGTTTTTTCGACGCACTGGACAACTCCACCGTTGCGAATCACATGACTTTGACATAATCAATAATATATTACAGTAAATACGAGCGAAAAATATCCTTATAAGTAAAGAATTGTCGCATAAAAATTAAATACACGGGAAATGGTAAAGTTCACGGAGTCTAGTCTAATCAATCATTTTACAAAAAAAAAAGAAAAAAAAAGTGCAAGCAAAAGGGGGCCGTACGCCTTCTACGCCCCCCTCTGGATCCGCCACTGATTATAATTATGATTATACCGGTTTTTTTGAAACTATATAAATATAAGTAGATATGTACGTGGTATGATTGCCAATGAGACAACAATCGACCAAAGCTTAAATGAAGAGGATGTAAGCAATAATTATTATATGCCACCGTCCGGCCTTCAACAATAAGTAAACCCGCACTTTATAGTCGGCAATATAAAATGTTCCGACCTCAAAATCATGTAACAATTCAATTAGAAAACAAACGACCTACTTCATAACAAAATAGTCGACAAAAAACAAAGACATGTGTCTATATATCATGCACTGGTATACAGGCCATGCAGAGTCTAGACGCATTGCATAAATCTAATACAACCTTTCAAAGATCTGACAGCAAGACCTGCACTCTCCAATGCCAAAAATTATTTAAAACCTTTACTAAACTCTTCCATAGATATTTAGATTGGTTTGGAAGTTTGGTTGTATTTTTAATCGGAAAGCACACCCTAGTTTTTACGGAGATGTACATGTAGTTTGCCGAGCCTGGAAATTAAGATACGTCCCGGGTAAACTTATCGTTCCTTTTATTAAACTTATTCTAAAAAGGTTACCAATTCAACGCTATAAGTAGATCTTGTTGTACTGTTTTCATTCATTGGTTAATGGTTATCAGTCAATTAAAACCAAACTAAATATTAATTTAAATAGGCACATTCATTAATAATACATCTTTACACTAAATCCTTTATATAGATGTTGGATGTGAACTTATTTGATATTTTAGTCTTAGATGCATGATTTTATTAGTTATTATTGGCTTTGAACAGCTGTCAATAACTGCGAGTACACTCAGATCTGTACTTAGTGTCTTTTTGTAGTGGGGATGTATAGGTACCCTGCCACGTCCACTCTGCGTTTTTGTAAGATGTATTTTTGCTTTGTTTCGATCTATCGAGTTTAGCCATTTTCAACTGATTTTTATAATGCGTTCTTATGTTGTACTGTTACATCACTATCCCAGGTTAGGGGAGGGTTGGCGTGCCTTCAAACTTGTTTAACCATGCCACATTCTGTATGTACTTGTCCCAAGTCAGGAGCCCGTAATTCAGTGGTTGTCGTTTATTGCTGTATATCATATTTGTTTTTCGTTCATTATTTTGCACATACATCAGGCTGTTAGTTTTCTTTTTTGAATTGTTTTACATTTGTCATTTCAGTGCTTTTAACAGCTATCTATGCGGTATGGGTTTTACTCATTGTCGAAGGCCGTACGATGACCTATAGTTGTGTTATTTTGTCTCTTGAGAAGATTTGTCTCATTAGCAATCGTACCACATCTTCTTATTTTTATAATGACATATTATACATATAGATTAGACCGTTAGTTTTCCTGTTTGAATGGTTTAACACTAGTCATTTTGGGGCCCTTTATAGCTTGCTGTTCGGTGTGAATCAAGGCTCCGCGTTGAAGGCCGTACTTTGACCTATAATAGTTTACTTTTACAAATTGTGACTTGGATGGAGAGTTGTCTCATTGGCACTCATACCACATCTTCTTATATCTAATATTATGATGATATGGACAAACTAATAAACTATTTAATAACAAAGCCTCGTTACAATTTTTATGATATTATTCTATGAAAATTCTATTTTGATCTCCTAACATACGTAGACGTACAGTGTGCCACCGATTAGTTCCAAATTATAAATTATGTTTATGCGTTGAGTATACAATTCCTTGGCGTTACATAGTATCTACAATCCATAGTTCACAGCTGGTCATAATCATCTATAATATTCTGGTCATCAGATAAGTTCATGCTGTGAAGACAAATACACAAACGTTTGACTAAATTTTTTACTGATTAACTGTATGTGCTGGCCACGTAGGGTTGAAAGGAGTGTCGATATCGGGATAAAAATATATAATCTCATTTTCCAACTACGTCACGTTAATGTTTAGAAGCAACGCAATCCAGTGTCGGATTCTGAGGGGGGGGGGGGGGGGGGGGTCCTTGAGTTGGAACTCCCCTCCCCTTTTATCCTGGGTTGGGAACCCCTCCCCTTTCTGAAATCGCCCCTGCAATCGTCATAATCACACCTTGCTTTTCCGATAAATTCGTCACATCTTAAATACTTTCCACTATTTGCCCTTTCATATCTTTCAGAATGAAGAAATTTCACTTTCAATATACAATAAACAAGTTTGATCAGATAAATGTAGTGACACCCCAGAGATAGATTTATATTATTGAAAAACTGATAAAAAGTTACATTGCCGTTCCCTCTTATAAGACGCTGACACTGTGGAATTTCTTTAAATAATTGTTATCATGTTTCATGTATACAAACCATTTACAGGGTAATTAGGTGCAAATGTCAAAATGGTCGAATTTATAGCATCTATAACTAGCATCAGTGGAAATACCACATTGGAATACATAGAGATTAATTGGTTTGACAATTAGCTGAAGCATTTATAACTGTGGTTTAACTGCATCAAACATAGATACTGACACCTGATTCAGATACATACAGTGACTTATGATATAATCAAGCAAGTGATAAATTCAACCTATTGATATATGTAATCTGAATTTCTCATATGGAGCATGAAATAGTGACCTATTTCAGCGGCTCATCCCTACCACTCATTACATTATTACATTAAGAGCCCCTCCCCCCACCCCCCACCCCCAATTTTCCGAGCAAAGTATATATATATTCGTTTGCATAATGGTTAGGAAGGTCATTTCATACGAAAACAATATTTGTTTTTATTGAATTTTGCGCTCAAGCGGTAAGTTAAAAAACTTGCGAAGCCGTGTTACAAAGTAGGTATGCATATTTACATTACGGCATTTATCAGATTATCAATTATCGAAGATTAATATCATTTGTATATATATATATTTAAAAATGTTGCTTAAATGAACCTAATTATATAAATAAAGGCTAGACCTTTAACTGGGATAAAAAAGCAAATACAAAATTATTTGTCAAAGTTTCAATTTCACAAATAAAATCATAACTATTGTATAACATGTATAATGAGAACTGGATTGCGATTGGCATGAACAAATATCTGCATATTTGTTTAAATTGTTTTACATTTGTCATTTTATAGCTGACTATGTTGTATTGGTTTTGCTCAATGTTGAAGGCCGTACGGTGACCTATACTTGCTAGCTTCTACGTCATTAAGTCTCTTGTGGAGAGTTGTCTCATTGGCAATCATACATGTACCACATCTTCTAAATTTTCTATTTATTAAATATTTGGGGAAAAAAAAGAGAGAAAAAAAAAGAAACTTTTATACAAATTTTCTAAATATAAATCTTACAAGCGGTGATCAAAGACATCATTTGTTGAAGTAGAAAAAGGAGAAATAAGATAATTGTATTCAAAATTTTAGAATAAGGTATACAATGAGAGAGTTTTTTCATAGATATATATTTCAAAGTCGTGTTATCAGACAGCCCAACGATACAAATAACCAAATGACAGTTGGACAGACAGACGTCCATTTTTAACATTCTGATTTCGTGATGAAAGAAAATTTATAAATCATTTGTTTTTGTCCAGAATAAAACTTGATAAAGCCAAGTATAATATATTGTCATTTCTGAAATACGGATTATAAAAATAAAGCATAGCACCATACCGATCAATTTTGCGTCTTGTGAAACTTCTTCATACATGTAGCAATTATCACTCGTAATGTTAGAACATTTTGGATAGATAATGTGTTTTTGTTCAAAGTAATTTTTGATAAAACAAAGTGTATATTGACATATATTCATAGCTTTCGTCAATATACTGATATATATTCAACGGAGTGTCTATTCTTCCGGCTAGCCGGAAGAATAGTTAAAAATCTCTATTTGTCCGGCCATCCGTTTGCGGATGCGCAAATCTTTAATATCAATAAAAGTGTCATGTGGCGTGGAAAGTGTCCCGGATGAGGTGTCGGATAACAAACGCGCGTATGCAATGGACGTTTTGAGAATTGGAGATCGTGATTTATATTTAAAGATGTTATAAAGAAAACTAGAGAGAATGTGATTGCTTAAAACAAATTTCTATAGAAGTGTCTCAAGAACAATAGCGTATACATGTTAACCTGAGAGGGATAAGCCTGAAATCAAACTGAAATTGCTGATTTTCCCCATTTACCTTATGCAAGGAATTGTATATTTAAATATACAATTCCTTGCCTTGTGGAGGCAAAACGCATTCGGGAAAATGACTAAATCAAATATGCTTGGATGCATTATTTCTAAATTCTATTACAACGGAGATCTATGAATATGCACTGATATGTCTGGACTGGGAATAGGATACCAGGGTTGGGTTAACCCCCTTTCGTATTCTGATTTATCTAATAATCATTTTGTTCTATTTTTTTCTATCGTAAACACAATCTTACTTTGGGTTTAAATAAAAAAAAATCATGCAAAATGACGACCTGATTTGAACCAAACTTCAAGGAAACAATAAATTCAGGATCTTCTTTTGGAATCATAGATGTCTATTGAAGCCTATAAATCAGTGGCCCGACTCTTTACCTTACAGGAAATTCATAGGTAGAATAACTTAAAAAATGAGAGCCGTTTTTGCCCCCCCCCCCCCCCACCCCCCCCCCCCCCCCCCAACCCCCTTCCAAAAAAAAAAATCCTTTAGAATAAAAAAAATCTGAATAAAATGTATACTTTGTAGTATATTCATTTACAATTTGATTTGTTTTTGGTAACTTTTACATGCATTTTTAGAACTTTAGCATGATACGTTATGAGCATGAACTAGACCTTCGATCGGTGATCAAATCAGCCACCGAGTTTGTATTTTTTTTATTTCAATTATTTCTTTTTCATAAAACGATGTTAGACAATATCTCATAACTACTCAGCCTTTGTTTATCTCCTTTAAAAATACACGATGTTATATCTTCATCATTATACTTTTGGCCGGACAAATAGCAAAATACCGTAAAAATGCTGTTTGTCCGGCTTGCCGGAACAATAGACATTTTTGACTATTTGACCGGCTAGCCGGACGAATAGCCACTGCCTATATTCAAAGACGAGGAATTACTGCCATGCAGATTCTTTTTTCCATTTATGAAACAATGTTGTCATTTTTGAAATATGGATCATCAAAATTCCTATTTCTAGCATGAATACCACGACATGTTCTCAAAGAAGCATACCGGTAGTTACTGCGAGAATACCTTACTGCGATTCCAGTTCCTTTTTGTGTCTACTGAAACATTTTAATAGTAGCATATCAATTTGAAAAAATAGTTTGATTGCATCATTTACCAGAAATTAAAATTTATATTATCATACAAATATAAAACTGCTTGTTTAACTTCCAGTGACAAATATTTCAGACATATGCAGAACGAATCCTCTGTCCAAATGACACAATTATGACGTATTTTTCGCTAACAAATAGCTAGTTAATTGGTATATGTGCGTACCTTGCAAGGTCCTTATGCCCGTCTGACAGTTTTCAATTGACCTCGAGCTCATTTCAGTGAAAATGCAAGTGTGTTAATTTTCAAATAAAGCATGTAATTACTATTTTTCACTGTTTTATGCACAATATATATAAATAACCCGAATAATTCAGACCATCTTTTTAATCGATATCTTTTGTTAATCACAACAAGATGTGTTATTTGCTAGATATTTATGATGCATACAATTAAAAGTGAACAGACAACACCGTGCTGTAATCAATACTTGTGGGAAAGTCAAATGACCAACGCTTAGTGAAAATGAAATAACATCAGCTGCATCATGGCATTATTTTCACTTGGATATAATACGTATATATTTATAGCAAACGATAGTGTGTGTACTCGATTATGCTTTCAAGTAACTGTTGCACGGATGGTTTATATGCAGATTTAGTAGACATTACTTTATATTATATCTGATTTTGCATGCTATAAATATTATGAAAAAAGTATAACATGAATGGGTTGGAATTTTATGGGTAGGATTTTAGAAAACATGACAAAATAAGATCAATTTCAACATACACAAGCTAGTAATCTCATTTTTAAGGTATTAATGCCTCGCACACCAGGATCAAGCTAGCAGCCACTACGCTTGCAGCCAGTTTTCAGATATGACTATATACCCAAAAGTTGCATCAGATTCAAACTTAGTTAACTTGAAACCGTTTTTATTAATATATGACTACTAAATTATCTGTTTTAAGGATACAATAAAGCAGTCAAAGACACTCTGATTAAATGAATTTCAAAATTTCAGTTCGTGTTCATTAATTTAACGACAATTCATTTAATAGTGTCTTTGACTGCTTTATTTTATATATAAAACACACGATTTAGGGGTTACTAGTATTTAAAAAAAAAAAATTAAATTAGAATGAATCTTATGGAATTTTTTTTTTTGGTTTATAGACATATCTGATAAATGGCTGCTAGTGGAGTGGCTTGTCGTTCATACGTACATTTAATTCGAATTTGAACGATCTTGGTAGAGCGGGTATTACTATATAAATAAGACATAGCTGAGAGGGTGATAGAGCAGATTGTTACCCCGAGAAAACATTGTCAACTGAGGAGAAGCCAAGGTTGACAATGTCTTTTCTCGGGGTAACAGTCTGCTTTATCACCCTCTCAGATATGTGTTATTTAATTTATTATACTGAATGTTCTGTTATTACTGTTGATTAAATTTCAAATTCAAAGTAATAAACTATGACGTCTTGTACATAACAACCATCCGTATTTGATAAAGCGCACACTTGATCAAGCGTCTCCGTGAAGGGTAATGGAGTATTTACCATAGAATAGAGTAAATTGTCTCCCTCGTATTAACCAATCAAAATATTGCATTTTTACGTGAAGTATAATAAATAGTATTACATACCAAGTGTGCAAGCTTAAATAAAGAAGTAAAGATGAGCGCAATCAGTATCAAATCTTTGCATTCTTCACTGCAATTCAATACCTTTATAATTCTTATATGTTTTCTGTGTTTTCACAGAAATCGTCTTACACATGTATGAGAAATTTTACCAATAATTAAAATACGAAGAAAGGATCAAATTATAAGATACGCTAATAAGTTATCTATTATAGAACACGAGTGTTAGTGCAATTAAGTATAAGATGGTGACGATGGATTGCTGCATAAAGTCAAGCGGCAAAGTTGATTTTTATTTAGGACGGGAACATATGTTGATGTGATATGCATAATAAACCCTGCTTTGTACTAGACCGACTTACTGAGATGGATTTACAACTTGCTCGCTCACAAGGCAACAGTCCGTAGGAAGACATCAGATGCGGATCCGAGAATTATTAGGCTATGTTTGGAGTGGAACATGTAAAACATTTTCATTAACCATAAAAGTAGCTCCATAAGGAGGATTCGGGTAAAATCCGCCGCTTCACATGTCACCCTAGTCGGACAACTTATTCTAATTCCGAGCCGACCAGTCTTTTCTCTTACTCCTTAATGCTGCGTGCTCAGCGTAGTCGCAGCAAATGTCACTTTTAAAGTTTTTGTTTTAACCAAGCCGGGTTTCGATCCCATGACCTCCTGCACTCAATGCAAACATGCTACCACGACACCACTGAAAGTTGTTCTTGTTATTTTTATGCCCCACCTACGATAGTAGAGGGACATTATGTTTCCTGGTCTGTGCGTCCGTTCGTTCGTCCGTTCGTCCGTCCGTCTGTCCTGCTTCAGGTTAAAGTTGTTGGTCAAGATAGTTTTTGATGAAGTTGAAGTCCAATCAAATTGAAACTTCGTACACATGTTCCCTATGATTTGATCTTTCTAATTTTTATGCCAAATTAGATTTTGACCCCAATTTCACGGTCCACTGTATATAGAAAATGGAGCATCCGTGTACTATGGATACATTCTTGTTAAATATAATTCATTGCTTCTAGATATTGCTTTTTTCATCGGCAACAGACTTATAAAGATTTATTTTCAAATTGTATGCCCCCGCCGTAGCGGAGGGGGCAATAAGTTTTTTATCCTTGTCTGTCTGTACTTCCTTAAGAACGTCCCAAAATTGGTTTCCGTTCTCTAACATTAGTTTCCCTCAACCAAATGTTATGAAACTTATACAAAATGCTTAATATTACTACAAAACACAGATCAAAATTGAATTATGGTGGCGTC
Organism: Mytilus californianus; assembly: GCF_021869535.1. Classification (NCBI taxonomy): domain Eukaryota; kingdom Metazoa; phylum Mollusca; class Bivalvia; order Mytilida; family Mytilidae; genus Mytilus; species Mytilus californianus. The sequence goes on from NW_026262727.1 coordinate 8,745, forward strand.
ACTTTTGCCATTCTTATGCTCCTTTACAAATGGAAAAATTGCTGAATTTTTTTATTCCGTTCTCTAACTTTAGTTTGCCTCACTTAAATGTTATGAAACTTATACACAATGCTTATTACCGCAAAACATAGACCAAGGTTGAATTTTGGTGGCGTCATTTTAACCGTTCTAGAGTTATGTCTTTTTACAAATGGAAAAATTGCTAATTGTTTTGTTTCCGTTCTCTAACTTCAGTTTGCCTCAACCAAACTTTATGGAACTTATACACAATGTTTATTACCACAAAACACAGACCAAGTTTGAATATTGGTGGCGTCACTTTTGCCTTCCAGAGTTATGCCCCTTTACAAATGGAAAAAATGTTATTTTTTTGTTTCCGTTCTCTAACTTTAGTTTTCCTCAACCAAATGTTATAAAACATATACACAATGCTTATTTCTACAAAACACAGATCAAGTTTGAACTTTGGTAGCGTCATTTTTTTACCGTTCTAGAGTTATGCCCCTTTACAAAAGGAAAAAAAATGCTGGATTTTTTGTTTCGGTTGTCTAACTTAAGTTTGCCTCAGCTAAATGTTATTAAACGTATACACAATGCTAATTACCACAAAACTCAGAGCAGGTACAAATTTGGGTAGCGTCACTTTTACAGTTCTTGAGTTGTGTCCCTTTATAACATTATATGCAAGCAGGGGCAGCATCTGTGTCCATTCCCATTTATTTAGTTTATTTTTTTAGAATGCATTTCTTAAAGGTTTGTTTTTTAGCGGAAAAAAACAAATTCGGTGATCTTATTTAATTTTTACTGTAACGTCACCACAATTTCTATACTCTATAACGCTATTATACCATACAGTGTCGTAAAAAAGTCGTGAGCGTGAAATATTCCTAACTATTGCCAATTCTCAAGCGTAATCAATAGATGAGGAAATAGACTTACTTGTTTTTAAGGACATTTCTGTTGCCAATACAAAAACGCACATTGGCAAATATGTAAATATACAGCAAGTGAAAGAAAGTTACTGTATAGACTGTAACTCCATCTTTTCTAAATTAGACAGGGTTTCACATCTATTTTCACAAATGTTTGTATTGTCCTAATTTTTATGAATCAAATATCGAGTTTGAAATTGTTTTGATTAACACAGTGTTGACAGAATTTGTTGTATACTCAGATATCAGAATGTCTTTAAAGGTGCTCGTACTCTTTCTAAATGATATCGAAATTGCCCTATGCAGGTACAATCTTCTCATTTTATAGATATCAATGTCAGAATGACGATAACAGAGAGTATTGAGACATTCAATGCAGATAACCCTGTAACGATATACATATAGCAAGCTTATTTAGACGTAAGGGAGCTACCATTTGACTTCAATTAGGGAGAAAAGGGGGGGAGGATGAAAAATGCTGTCCTGCATTTTTTTTAAATTGTAATCTCTGTCCTGCCTTTTTCTTTTTGTTTTTCCCTCTATTCGGTCCTGACGTTTTTTTCAAATTTCATCCCAGCCCCCCCCCCCCCCCCCCCCCCCCCCCGTCTGGTACATGTAGCAATCTTTTGTATCAACGATTTATCTATTTACAGGAAAGAAAAAGATGACTTCTACTCAAGGCATGATACATTTACAGGAAAGGAAGAGAAGACTACTACTCAAGGCATGATATATTTACAGGAAAGGAAAAGAAGACTTCTACTCAAGGCATGATATATTTACAGGAAAGGAAAAAATGACTTCAACTTAAGGCATGATCTATTACTGCTGTATAAAGACACCAAATAAAGGACAGAGCTTATTTCTATTTAATCTGTATGGGTTGAATTATAATATTTGCTGTAAATGTTGAACAGTTGAAATTAAAACCACATTCTGCAAGATTATAAACTCACTTCAAATGTGTCAATTTTTTTCATGGTCTCCCTTAGGGTGTAATTTTTTTCAAACGGGCTGGGAAGTTCACCAGATTAAATTGATTGGTTGATTGATTTGTTGGTGTTTAACACCACTTTCAACACTATTGTGCTATTTCGTGGCGGTCATTTTTATTGATCGAGGAAGCCGGATTGCCCGAAGAAAACCACGAACCTTCGATAGGAAAACTGACAATCATGGGCCTAGTCAATTAAGATTGGAGTCGAGCGCACCTTGCACGAGCGGAATTCGAGTTCATAATCTCAGCGTTGACTGGCTAGTGATACAGTAATTGGACTACTTGGAGCACTTGGCCACCGAGGCCCCGACAGATTAAAACATACGAGTTAATTTATAGCTATTCATAAATAAGGGGAAGGGTATGATTGTCAATGAGACAACTATTCCTCAAAGATCATTTTAAGTGGTTTTTAACAATTAACGGCAACCGTACGGCCTTCAACATGAGAAAAACCATACTGTTTAGTCGCCAATTAAAGGCCCCGATATACATGATTACAGTTAAACAAGAGTTTGTGAGGAAATTAGCCCATTTCCTATACTGTATCATCTCTATCTCTGATGTTTGTTGTTTAATTTATCAGTGTGAATGTTTCCCCAGCCAATGATTCCTTTCAATTGTATTATCTGGGAATGTTTCACCACAGTGACTCTTTTCTATTCTTACAGTATCTGTTAGACGACATATTTTTCGCTGTTGCATACAACGGAATGTGCAATCATTGTGCAATGCATCAGTATTTTCTTCAAGCCTGTGAACTTATTTTGGTTATCATCTCTGTGGGAATAATTCCCCAGTCTATAGATAACTATTTGGTTAAAATCTTTGTGAAGAAATTTCCCCAGTCTAAATATTTTTTTTGGTTATCAACTGTGTAAGGAAATTTCCCCATTCTATTGATTTCGGTATCGTTCCCATCTTTTTTGGGAAATTTCCCCATTCTATTGATTTATTTTTGGATATGAAATTTTAGTTATTTCGTTTTCGTTATCATCTTTTTTGGAAAATTTCCCCAGACTTTTGATTTCTTTTTGGTTATCATCTTTTTGGGGAAATTCCCCCATTTTAGTGATTTCGTTTTCGTTATCATCTTTTTGGGGAAATTTCCCCATTCTATTGACTTCTTGTTGGTTTTCATCTTTTTTGGGGAGATTTCCCCATTCTATTGACTTCTTGTTGGTTATCATCTTTTTGGGGAAATTTCCCCATTCTATTGATTTCTTGTTGGTTATCATCTTTTTGGGGAGATTTCCCCATTCTATTGACTTCTTGTTGGTTATCGTCTTTTTGGGGAAATTTCCCCATTCTATTGATTTCTTGTTGGTTATCATCTTTTTGGGGAGATTTCCCCATTCTATTGACTTCTTGTTGGTTATCGTCTTTTTTTGGGGAAATTTTACCATTCTATTGATTTCTTTTTAGTTTTCATCATTTTGGGGAGATTTTATCATTCTATTGATTTCTTTTTCGTTAACATCGTTTTAGGGAAATTTCCCCATTCTATTGACTTGTTGTTGGTCATCATCTTTTTGGGGAAATTTCCCAAATTATTGATATCTGATTGGTTATCAACTTTATGGGGAAATTTCCCCAATACTTGTTAACAAATAATTTCTACGTTTCTTGTATATGTAAAGTAAAACGTGTTTATTTCTTGAGATTGTTCTCCCAAGTTTTGTTGTGTAGTGTTATTTGATACCATCATCAAATATATTTGTTACAATCATGCCAGTTAAATGTTTGTTGGAATATTTTGTTCACACAAATAGAAAACATTGAAGAAAGAGAATAAAATAGAAATTCTCTTTTTCAAATAGATTGCGTTATATGTTCTTTTTCGGTACTTGCTGCGAAATACCATCCTACACCACACATGACCTACGGTTAGGCTCGGGAGATGTAATTAATTAATGGCTATTATTTATTTTGATATTATTGATTGATTGTTTGTTGGTTGCTTAACCTCCAGTGGCAAATATTTCATGCATGTTCAGGACGAAAACAAGTTAACAATAAATACGAGGTAGGTCTTGTCATAATAGAGGCCATTCAGGATGAAGGTCGGGGAAATTTGGACTGCCACTGGAAAATGAGGGTATTTTGGATAGGGACAGAAATTTTGCCTTGCAACAGGCCACCTACGGACCCCTCAAAGAGTTGTTGCAAGGGTTCTTAACGTGCAAAAAGTGTGGCACTCTCTTTACACGAGGCATCGGATTTAACGTCCCAATTCTGACTGGACGTGACTGCGAACTTGATACATAAGAGAGGGACGAAAGATACCAGAGGGACAGTCAAACTCAAAAATCGAAAATAAACTGACAACGCCATGGCTAAATTAGACAAACAGACAAACTATAGTACACACAACATAGAACACTAAAGAATAAGCAACACGAACCCCACCAAAAGCTAGGGGTGATCTCAGGTGCTCCGGAAGGGTAAGCAGATCCTGCTCCACATGTGGCGCCTATCCTTCTCCACGTGTGATACATCCCGCACAGCCAAACGGACGCCCAACTTCGGCAAGCGTTTTACTGCCGGTCGGGATAAGACCAAGTGACCATATTTCGTTTCCCCAGTCATCCTTGGGGATTTGAATTTATTGAACCATAAAATTAATTTTTGACTCCTCACATTAAATAAACAGCGAAGCGGATTATTTAAAATGTGAAGAGTCAAAAATTAATTTTATTGTTCAGTAAATTCAAAATAAATTATTGCCATTCATTATAAATGAATTTCTATCAAAAATAAAGGCTCAAAGAACTGTTTATATTATTTATATTAACAATAACAACGTACACACATGTTGGCGTATGAATATACAACGTCAGAGTGGGCGTGTCGCCATAAAAATTGACATTGAAAATAAAAGTAACGTTTTTAACCAATCAGAAGAAAGTAAATATACCAAATTTATTTATTCCCAGATGTTGTAAGAATAATCATCCATTCAAATTTGATAAAACTATATAAACTATACTGTGCAGACAATGTCTTCTCTCCTCTCAGTGACTCAACTCAGTATCAAGTGTTGAATGCATGAGAAGCATCAAAAAGGAAGTATTTTAAGATCCTTTACTCTTAAACTGATGTAATGGGATGAAATTGTTACAATAGTTATCAAAGGTACCAGGCTTATAATTTAATACGCCAGACGCGCGTTTCGTCTACATAAGACTCATCAGTGACGCTCAGATCAAAATAGTTATAAAGCCAAACAAGTACAAAGTTGAAGATCATTGAGGACCCAAAATTCCAAAAGGTTGTGCCAAATACGACTAAGGTAATCTATGCCTGGGATAAGAAAATCCTTAGTATTTCGAAAAATTCATACTTACAACCTTCAAGCAGTTGAAATGTCCTTAAAAATTACACAGGGTTCTTTGTGATTAGCCAGACCACACAACTATGGGGATAATCAGTGTAAGATAATTAAGAAACACCATGGTATTAACTCTGCAAATATTACTTAACACAGTAGGGCAATTAATTGACATATTTCTGATTGAACAATGTAAACAAACAAGTACAACTAAAGGCTCCCTGCTATCATTATCTGAACCAAACTAGACACATAATTGTGTAATTATCGTAAGAGATGTAGAAAGACTGACCATACTATTGTATATATTGTATAATAAAAATAAAAGTACATGCATCAAGAGCAACAAAATGAAAGGGTCTCCTTAAATCATCAATCCAATTGTAAAGGCTTGAATGTTTAATTTACACAAGTGACACTTTTTACATAATAAACATGTACATGTATATATTATGCATTCAGCATTGTAAACACACAAGTGTCTTAGTGACAATCAAGTTGTTTGAAGAATACACACTGGCAATCTTACTACATCTTGCAAATAATATATACGGGGTATATGTTTAGATAAACCAACAAATAAAACAATTATTTAAAGGGATTTTGTTTAGTTTAAAACAAATAAAATAATTTTCAATACAAACTAAGCACTTACATCGGTGTTCATTAATAAATTATTCATTTCCTTCAAAATCTGACTGCTCAAATTAAGCAAATGTACATGCACATATATATTATCAAATATGCATAAACTTTACAAAAGCTTTGCTCATCATCAGACGGTCATCCTGGATCTCAGTTACTAAACATGGAAGAAATTTTTTTACATAAAATGTTTTTAATCTGGTGACTTGGTTATTAACGTAAGTCTCGTTATACAGAATGCCTATATTTTTATATGTTCATCTTCGCACAGCCATACAAGCAACTTGCACTGCTTTAATCCCGTACAATACATAGTGAGCTGAACTTGTAGGTAAATTCCTCTGCTCCCTTTTTCCTTTAAAACAAGATCTCCATTTTCATCTTTACCGACATCATTTTTTCCAGATTCAAATAGTTGATCCAATGTTGACCAACTAGAAGAAGGCACTGGACACTTTATTTCTAGTAGAGTTTGTCCATAAAAAATGCCATCTGGACTTGCGGACAACCAGTTTTCCTGTTGCGACGCACAGATGCTTTTCTCTTGAACTTGATGTCAGTAAGAGTTTAGATACACTTCTGCATTTATTTCTCCCTGATGGCCATGTTTAGTATATTTATTTCCAACAAATTTTGGGTGTAAATGTTCACTTATAAAGTTCGTGCTGTTGTTTCCTTAACTGGCACTTTGTCAGCACTGCTGGCAGTTATTCTTGAGTGCAGCCACGTACTGACTCCCTGACTCGTCTGGATGTCTGGCTCTGCTGTTGAATCTGCATCTTTCTACAGTTGAAGACGGTTTTGGATCCTAATGAGTTTTAACTATATCCACTATGTCCTTACACGTTTTATCTTTCGGTTTAGTAGGTTCACATAAATTCCTGATTATTTTATATGTTCTTTCACCACAGGCACTCAACAATATTGCTTCTTGTCCGCATTATGAATTTAGTCGGCCTCAAAAGAGTGATCCAGTCTTTTTGTATACTCTTTCCAACCTCTTTTTTCATTGGGGATTCCTTAATAAGACCATAGTTTGTTGGAATAACTATTAATGGTGCGTCGTCTCCTATTATTATTGCTTAAACATCCTTTGAAAAGTAGTTTATCCTCGTCGGCAATTTGTGTTATAACTTTGGATTTACACATATAAACGAAACACATTTAAATTACTAATAATCTATTGACATATAACATGTTGATAGCAGTACAGCTAGAATGCAGAATGAATCAAAACTGTGAGAAAGCTTCCTATTGACTATTTAACTTGAATCAGATGTGTATAGAAAATATCTAACACTGATAACATGAATAATGTAAACATTGACCGGAGAACAGAGAATTAATATGTATGATCTGTCATAGATAATTACTTATAATAAACAGATTAAAGATAATGACTTTTATACTACACTAGCGTAACAAATTTACGGGAGTGCATAGTGGTGTCATAAATAATCTTAGTTGCCTGATCTGATTAGTTTTGAATTCCACATATTTAGTAAAACTTGTCTTGTCAATCATACATCTAATCGCTCTTCTTTTGTTCTCATCCACTGCTCCTTCCCATAGAGCGTGCAGTTGTTGATTTCATAGTCTGATAATAAAGGAGTGAGCAGATTAAGAGCTAGTTTTATGGGGTCTTGGATAATTTAATTATTCTGTCTAGAATAATCTTGTTTACTTAGGCCATTTCTACAATTAAAAGCAGGAAAGTCTTCGATGAGATATTTCATAAAGCATGTATGTACAAGACTTATTTTGGACAAATAAAATTTTAGATTTGAGAGTATTTCTGTTTTATATCATCTGATGCATCTGTTGTAAATAAATAAAAAAAATGATACTAAAGTAAATTCTAAATCTTTCTGATAGCAGATTTTAAAACATAGGCTTGTAGGATCCTGTAGTTACTCAACATTATTTAATTAAATATGTTTTTGACAGACTTCAACTGGTTAATAACAAAACTGGAAGTGATTTCATGTTCACCTAGGGCTTTTAATTTATGCCTTATAACACATGCTTAGAATCATGGATTTATGTTCTACTGATGCATTGTCAGTACTGTCGTCCATTGTCAAGGCAATCAATATTTTGTTCTATTTAAACCAGCTTCTCTCTCTCAACATGGCTATACATTGGAGGAAACTAAACCAGCCTTGTCATTGTTGTAGGTGTCACCCATGTCTATGCATTTACGCTTGTCTAGCTAGTTCATTAAGCCATGTATAATCCGAGAAAGGACGATTGTACTTGTCTATAGTATATTTCTTATCTTCTATTCTAATTGATTTATGATTGTCACTTTTCAGATAGTTTTTGTCCAAAATTAAAGTGGCCGCATCCGTGTTCACCCTCAACCTTTATATGTGTTATGTATTATCATCAAATACAACATACATTTAAATATTAAGAATGAACACGAATGCGGCCACTTCCATTTAAGATTGATTGATTGATTGATTGTTGGTTGCTTAACGTCCAGTGGCAAATATTTCATGCATATTCAGGACGAGAACAAGTTAACAATAAATACAATAGGTAGGTTCTGTAATAGGGGCTTTCGGGATTAAGGTCGGAGAAATTTAGACTGCCACGGGAAATGAGGGTATATTGGATAGGGACAGAAATTTAGCCTTACAAAAGGTCACCTACGGACCCCTAAAAGAGTTGTTGCAAGAGTTCTTAACGTGCTAAGAGCGTGGCACTCTCTTTACACGAGGCATTGGATTTAACGTCCCCATTCTGACCGGAAGTGGCTGCAAATTTGTACATCCCGCACAGCCAAACGGACGCCCCATTTTAGCAAGGGTTTTACTGCCGGTCGGAGGAAAACCAATGGTGACCATACTTCTATTCCCCAGTCACCCTTGGGGTCTTCCATTTAGGACAAAAACCGTCCAAAATTTAACTCAAATGCTAAAATTGTGAAGATATCAGTAATTTAGCATGACTTAATGATGTTAGTACCCGATATATGTGCATTGTATTGTCAAAAACAACCCTTATTTATGTAGCAAAAGTATTCTACTTTCCAATAAATAGCTAAAAGTTTACATTATAACATTGCCTTGTATCGTTGCTTTTGTTGACTATAGTTTACAACTGACTATTTTAGTTTGGGATTAGTTTGGTTGTATTCATTTAAAGGAAGAACCAAAAAATATTCAAATTTATTGGTAAAAAAGCCACGATACCAGACACAAACTTAAAAGGTACTAAGATAACGTTCAAATACAGAAGACCTTGTGATAGCATTGTGTGTGTCTAAATACATGTACTTGCTTGTAAAATTTGAGACATTCGTCAATTACTCAATCAGAGATATAACAAATATAACGAGTGATACCTACTTCCTGTCAGCATTTAGACTATCAATATATTCCTCATCTTGCGAGGCTCTAATATCTGTTATTGACAACCCTTGATTTTTTTTGGGATCTACTTGATAATTTGTCATCTGTCATTGTACGTTCAGCAACCAATAATTAATCAATCAATCCCGACTGTCTACCAAGGTCTGTTACACTTCTGACTTTCTTCTTTGCATATGTTCCCATGATGAATTTACAATTTTTTATATGAACTTTATTTGTTAATTTCTGTGTTATTTGGTTCTTGTGGAGAGGTGTCTCACAAAATTTAAATGTTAATATTTGAAAATAGTTTAAAAATTCATGAACAATAAAATCACTGCCTCTTTTACCAGTTTACATATTCCGTAAGCTACCGAAAAGCAAGTGGTTAACAGATGGTGAAGCAGGTATAGATTGGTTCCTTTTCACAGATTCCAATAATTAAATTTGCAAGTCCATTTTTTTCTATTTCTTTGTCTTGTTTTAACCATTCTTTTTCATTCATTAGATGCTGAATATCAAAAATATCTTCCTGGGTTTCTCGTCTTTTTGCAGGTAATTTACTGCTTCCATTCCTTAAACAAATAAAACAATTTTTTTTTACAGGAATAGTCATATATTAAACTAAATTTTACAAGGTGGATCCTAAGCGGCGGATAGAAAATTGACATTGACCGTTATTTTTACTTTGTGTGATGTCATCTAATGAACTTCATGATATTGTTAAAAGATTTTCGTATATAATGATCGAACATTTAAAAAAAAAATAATCTCTAAAATTTCAAATACACACTAAATTTCAGTCCCTATCCAATATACTCTCTTTTCCCGTGGCAGTCTAAATTTCTTCGACCTTAATAATATATATAATAAAATTTGATTGCATTTTTTATACATTTTGTTATTCATTTTTTTTTTTTTTTTTGTAAAGTGAGGCGTCCGATTGGCTAGAAGTTAAAAGACAGTTGATCTGTTTTCTTACATAATGTTGATGTTTTTTTTTTTTATTTCAATGTCAATATTAAGATTTTCTTCTTCTGCATGGTCAATCAAACATTTGGACTGAACAGCGTTTTGTTGTTTTTCCGAGATCTTTCTGGTTTCCAACTGATCATATATTTCTTATTTCTTCACAATGGCTTGACCCTCTGATAAAATTGATATAATAAATTAATTATATTTATTGGCTCTCGGAAAAAAGGACATACCACTGATAAAAATGAATCACACAGCAAAACTTAAATAAATGAAACTTGATTCAAAATTTCATGAAGTGGTACTGATAAACAATAGGGTTGTTGTATTCTTGCAGAGTATTCCAATGTTATTGTTCATCATTAAGCAAGCATAGGTTTACATTACCAGTGACGTGTCCTCCAATCAACACGAGCATAATTCTATCATAGTTAATGGTTTGATATCCTCTGCCTCACAATAATGTATGTACTGGATAATCCATAAGGATGGTGATAAGCTTCTCATGAGATTTTGGACTTAAACAATCTCTCCTGAAGAAAGTCCCCAAGGGTGACTGGGGAATAGAAGTATGGTCACCATTGGTCTTCCTCCGACCGGCGGTAAAACCCTCGTCAAAGTGGTGCGTCCGTTTGGCTGTGCGGGATGAACAAATTTGCAGCCACGTCCGGTCAGAATGGGGACGTTAAATCCGATATCTCGTGTAAAGAGAGTGCCACGCTCTGTGCACGTTAAGAATTTAATTATTCTGTCTAGAATAATCTTGTTTACTTAGGCCATTTCTACAATTAAAAGCAGGAAAGTCTTCGATGAGATATTTCTTAAAGCATGTATGTACAAGACTTATTTTGGACAAATAAAATTTTAGATTTGAGAGTATTTCTGTTTTATATCATCTGATGCATCTGTTGTAAATAAATAAAAAAAATGATACTAAAGTAAATTCTAAATCTTTCTGATAGCAGATTTTAAAACATAGGCTTGTAGGATCCTGTAGTTACTCAACATTATTTAATTAAATATGTTTTTGACAGATTTCAACTGGTTAATAACAAAACTGGAAGTGATTTCATGTTCACCTAGGGCTTTTAATTTATGCCTTATAACACATGCTTAGAATCATGGATTTATGTTCTACTGATGCATTGTCAGTACTGTCGTCCATTGTCAATGCAATCAATATTTTGTTCTATTTAAACCAGCTTCTCTCTCTCAACATGGCTATACATTGGAGGAAACTAAACCAGCCTTGTCATTGTTGTAGGTGTCACCCATGTCTATGCATTTACGCTTGTCTAGCTAGTTCATTAAGCCATGGATAATCCGAGAAAGGACGATTGTACTTGTCTATAGTATATTTCTTATCTTCTATTCTAATTGATTTATGATTGTCACTTTTCAGATAGTTTTTGTCCAAAATTAAAGTGGCCGCATCCGTGTTCACCCTCAACCTTTATATGTGTTATGTATTATCATCAAATACAACATACATTTAAATATTAAGAATGAACACGAATGCGGCCACTTCCATTTAAGATTGATTGATTGATTGATTGTTGGTTGCTTAACGTCCAGTGGCAAATATTTCATGCATATTCAGGACGAGAACAAGTTAACAATAAATACAATAGGTAGGTTCTGTAATAGGGGCTTTCGGGATTAAGGTCGGAGAAATTTAGACTGCCACGGGAAATGAGGGTATATTGGATAGGGACAGAAATTTAGCCTTACAAAAGGTCACCTACGGACCCCTAAAAGAGTTGTTGCAAGAGTTCTTAACGTGCTAAGAGCGTGGCACTCTCTTTACACGAGGCATTGGATTTAACGTCCCCATTCTGACCGGAAGTGGCTGCAAATTTGTACATCCCGCACAGCCAAACGGACGCCCCATTTTAGCAAGGGTTTTATTGCCGGTCGGAGGAAAACCAATGGTGACCATACTTCTATTCCCCAGTCACCCTTGGGGGTCTTCCATTTAAGACAAAAACCGTCCAAAATTTAACTCAAATGCTAAAATTGTGAAGATATCAGTAATTTAGCATGACTTAATGATGTTAGTACCCGATATATGTGCATTGTATTGTCAAAAACAACCCTTATTTATGTAGCAAAAGTATTCTACTTTCCAATAAATAGCTAAAAGTTTACATTATAACATTGCCTTGTATCGTTGCTTTTGTTGACTATAGTTTACAACTGACTATTTTAGTTTGGGATTAGTTTGGTTGTATTCATTTAAAGGAAGAACCAAAAAATATTCAAATTTATTGGTAAAAAAGCCACGATACCAGACACAAACTTAAAAGGTACTAAGATAACGTTCAAATACAGAAGACCTTGTGATAGCATTGTGTGTGTCTAAATACATGTACTTGCTTGTAAAATTTGAGACATTCGTCAATTACTCAATCAGAGATATAACAAATATAACGAGTGATACCTACTTCCTGTCAGCATTTAGACTATCAATATATTCCTCATCTTGCGAGGCTCTAATATCTGTTATTGACAACCCTTGATTTTTTTTGGGATCTACTTGATAATTTGTCATCTGTCATTGTACGTTCAGCAACCAATAATTAATCAATCAATCCCGACTGTCTACCAAGGTCTTTTACACTTCTGACTTTCTTCTTTGCATATGTTCCCATGATGAATTTACAATTTTTTATATGAACTTTATTTGTTAATTTCTGTGTTATTTGGTTCTTGTGGAGAGGTGTCTCACAAAATTTAAATGTTAATATTTGAAAATAGTTTAAAAATTCATGAACAATAAAATCACTGCCTCTTTTACCAGTTTACATATTCCGTAAGCTACCGCTATCTTCTGCATGGTCAATCAAACATTTGGACTGAACAGCGTTTTGTTGTTTTTCCGAGATCTTTCTGGTTTCCAACTGATCATATATTTCTTATTTCTTCACAATGGCTTGACCCTCTGATAAAATTGATATAATAAATTAATTATATTTATTGGCTCTCGGAAAAAAGGACATACCACTGATAAAAATGAATCACACAGCAAAACTTAAATAAATGAAACTTGATTCAAAATTTCATGAAGTGGTACTGATAAACAATAGGGTTGTTGTATTCTTGCAGAGTATTCCAATGTTATTGTTCATCATTAAGCAAGCATAGGTTTACATTACCAGTGACGTGTCCTCCAATCAACACGAGCATAATTCTATCATACTTAATGGTTTGATATCCTCTGCCTCACAATAATGTATGTACTGGATAATCCATAAGGATGGTGATAAGCTTCTCATGAGATTTTGGACTTAAACAATCTCTCCTGAAGAAAGTCCCCAAGGGTGACTGGGGAATAGAAGTATGGTCACCATTGGTCTTCCTCCGACCGGCGGTAAAACCCTCGTCAAAGTGGTGCGTCCGTTTGGCTGTGCGGGATGAACAAATTTGCAGCCACGTCCGGTCAGAATGGGGACGTTAAATCCGATGCCTCGTGTAAAGAGAGTGCCACGCTCTGTGCACGTTAAGAACCATTGCAACAACTCTTTCAGGGGTCCGTAGGTGACCTGTTGCAAGGCTACATTTCTGTCCCGATCCAATATACCGTCATTTCCGGTGACAGTCTAAATTTCTCCGACCTCAATCCCAGACGCCTCTATTACAGAACCTACCTATTGTATTCATTGTTAATTTGTTCTCGTCCTGAATATGCATGAAATATTTGCCACTGGACGTTAAGCAACCAACAATCAAACAATCAATCCTGAAGAAAGTTTCGTGGTCTTTGTACCATAAGGCAAATCATTTTGTTAGATGACATTATGTTATCAATAAATATTTCCAGTTTTTCATTATCTACCCTATTCCTTGATTTGTTTCTCCTGTACAACTGGCATACCACATCCGACATCATTTATATGATGCTTGGCCTTACTGAACTTCCAGGCTGACACAGTACGGCTGACACATTACGTACTAACTGAAAAAAGTGAAAGGTGTAAAATATTTTTATTATTTTGCCAAGTTATTTATGTATTAATATAACTGTTAATCTAGAAGGTAAATTATTACCTGTCACTAATGTAACATCTAAATTAAGATCTAGTAACTCCAGTTATTACATTTTTTATTGGCAAAAACAAGCCCACAAGCTGTATCATGCGCGTTTGACAGAGATGTTTCAAGTTCGTCCAGAGAAAAGAGTTTTATTATAATTTTAACCATTTTTCGATTTAAAGTTCAACTTATAATTTTCTTTTCACATGTACATACTGTGATAAGTTATGAAATGTAAATATTTATGGTTTCATTAAATGTTATAGAAATACATTAATTGGAGTATATTAGTGATATATTAATGATTATATCTGTATTAGTTGAATATGGATGAAAATTTCCCTGATCAATGAGTAATCAAATTTCAAACTATTAGCAAACAGGAAGTGGATGTACTGCAGATCTAACAAGATGTGTTGAAACGACATTAAAATTAGCATAGGGGAACGAAACAGAAACATGATCTGTAACTCGTCATGGTAGTCTCGCATATCAAAAATAAGCACAAAATCTGACGGCGTATAGAAAAAAAAGTATGTATAACTGTGATTTTCAACAATTTTCAAAGTCTAAAATCCTGAATTTCATTAATAAGCGGAGCGGATCTAATTTAAACTTGATCTGTAACTCATCATGGTTAACTCACATACCAAACATCATCCAAATATCTGAAGGCGTTTAGAAAAATAGTCCGTATATCTGTGGTTTTAAGCAATTTGGTTTTCGACAATTTATCAAAATCAAAAAGCCCGTAATTTCAGCAAAAATAAGAGGAGCGGAACGAAACTTAAACTTGATATGTAACTCAACATGGTTAACTCGCATACCAAAAATCAGCCCCGTATCTGAGGCGTTTTGAAAAGAATGCCGTATAACTGTGATTTTCAACAATTTATCGAAGTTCAAAGCCCGTAATTTCGGCACAAATTAGCAGAGGGGAACAGGGATGCATCCAGAAGAGTCTTCCTCAAGGTTTTCTAGAAATCTTTTTAGGCAGTTTGATACCTCTGAACATGGTGCAACCATAAAATCCGGAAACTTAATATATGGACAACTCTTCTATGTGATAGTCGAAGTTAATCAAAAAGGTCAGCTTACTTTTGCAGGTCTATAAACATGATGCTGCATTCTTCAAATACACAGCAACATGCGTTCTTGATCAACTGATAACGCCAGCGACCAAAAAAGGTAAAGTTACTGAAGTTTAAAGACATATATGTTAACGGATAAAGGCATTCAATGTATATCTTTTTAGGTATCTTGGTGACCACCTTTGACAATCAAGACAAATACCAAATTGACTCGACACAAGATCTTGTAAAATGGACACCTTCAAATCTTAAATCAATTTCCATTGATGTTACCACCAAAGAAGACAAACATAACCAACTCGTGTACAAGCTGACACTGTTTCTAAATACTGGAACATTACAAGTCCAAGGTCACTTTTACAAAACATTTGCCTCTGAACATTTCACAGTTTTAAGGGATATAGTTGACCACATATTATCACAACATTTTCAAGATAATCATGATACTATTCGGAAACTCTCTTCAGATATTTGTGCGTCTGACAATATTGATACAATTACCATAAATCATGAATGTGATGATGAAACAGATCCCAAAAACACTGCTTTGGCACAATACTATAAATGTCAACTCTAATATAATTGATTTAAGCACACACCTTTTTGAAGTTTTTAAAACTTGTCAAAATTTATACTCACTTATTAGATACTTGAACATTCCCGTCGCCATTTGCATATTGTTGATTTTTCATATTAAATGCTTTTTGCTTTCCTCTTAATATCGGTAATAGGATAACTATATTTGGTATGTGCGTACCATACAAGGTCATCTTGCCCGTCACACCGTTTTCACTTGACCTCGTTTCTATGGCAACATTCACTCTATGACACTATCATTATAATGATTAGAGAAAATATATCCATATCTTGTTCTTAATTAGCTACCCCCAAGGGTGACTAGGGAATAGAAGTATAGTCACCATTGGTCTTCCTCCGACCGGCAGTAAAACCCTTGCTAAAGTTGGGCGTCCGTTTGGCTGTGCGGGATGTACAAATTTGCAGTCACGTCCGGTCAGAATGGGGACGTTAAATCCGATGCCTCGTGTAAAGAGAGTTGCACGCTCTTTGCACGTTAAGAACCCTTGCAACAACTCTTTGAGGG
This sequence comes from Mytilus californianus, assembly GCF_021869535.1. NCBI lineage: Eukaryota > Metazoa > Mollusca > Bivalvia > Mytilida > Mytilidae > Mytilus > Mytilus californianus. Next base: position 25,209 of record NW_026262727.1, read on the forward strand.
GTCCGTAGGTGACCTGTTGCAAGGCTAAATTTCAGTCCCTATCCAATATACCCTCTTTTCCCGTGGCAGTCTAAATTTCTTCGACCTTAATAATATATATAATAAAATTTGATTGCATTTTTTATACATTTTGTTATTCATTTTTTTTTTTTTTGTAAAGTGAGGCGTCCGATTGGCTAGAAGTTAAAAGACAGTTTATCTGTTTTCTTAAATAATGTTAGTGTTTTTTTTTTATTTCAATGTCAATATTAAGATTTTCTTCTTCTGCATGGTCAATCAAACATTTGGACTGAACACCGTTTTGTTGTTTTTCCGAGATCTTTCTGGTTTCCAACTGATCATATATTTCTTATTCTAGAGACAGATATTGTTTAGAATCAAAACGTGTGTGGGAAATAGCATTCAGTTTGTCCATTTTTTTTTAATCTTTATAAAGTTGCTTGAGAACTCTTTGCTTTTTCGGATCACAATGGCTTGACCCTCTGATAAAATTGATATAATAAATTAATTATATTTATTGGCTCTCGGAAAAAAGGACATACCGCTGATAAAAATGAATCACACAGCAAAACTTAAATATATGAAACTTGATTCAAAATTTCATGAAGTGGTACTGATAAACAATAGGGTTGTTGTATTCTTGCAGAGTATTCCAATGTTATTGTTCATCATTAAGCAAGCATAGGTTTACATTACCAGTGACGTGTCCTCCAATCGACACGAGCATAATTCTATCATACTTAATGGTTTGATATCCTCTGCCTCACAATAATGTATGTACTGGATAATCCATAAGGATGGTGCTAAGCTTCTCATGAGATTTTAGACTTAAACAATCTCTCCTGAATAAAGTCCCCAAGGGTGACTGGGGAATAGAAGTATGGTCACCATTGGTCTTCCTCCGATCGGCGGTAAAACCCTCGTCAAAGTGGTGCGTCCGTTTGGCTGTGCGGGATGAACACATTTGCAGCCACGTCCGGTCAGAATGGGGACGTTAAATCCGATGCCTCGTGTAAAGAGAGTGCCACGCTCTGTGCACGTTAAGAACCCTTGCAACAACTCTTTCAGGGGTCCGTAGGTGACCTGTTGCAAGGCTAAATTTCTGTCCCTATCCAATATACCCTCATTTCCGGTGACAGTCTAAATTTCTTCGACCTCAATCCCAGACGCCTCTATTACAGAACCTACCTATTGTATTCATTGTTAATTTGTTCTCGTCCTGAATATGCATGAAATATTTGCCACTGGACGTTAAGCAACCAACAATCAAACAATCAATCCTGAAGAAAGTTTCATGGTCTTTGTACCATAAGGCAAATCATTTTGTTAGATGACATTATGTTATCAATAAATATTTCCAGTTTTTCATTATCTACCCTATTCCTTGATTTGTTTCTCCTGTACAACAGGCATACCACATCCGACATCATTTATATGATGCTTGGCCTTACTGAACTTCCAGGCTGACACAGTACGGCTGACACATTACGTACTAACTGAAAAAAGTGAAAGGTGTAAAATATTTTTATTATTTTACCAAGTTATTTATGTATTAATATAACTGTTAATCTAGAAGGTAAATTATTACCTGTCACTAATGTAATATCTAAATTAAGATCTAGTAACTCCAGTTATTACATTTGTTATTGGCAAAAACAAGCTCACAAGCTGTATCATGCGCGTTTGACAGAGATGTTTCAAGTTCGTCCAGAGAAAAGAGTTTTATTATAATTTTAACCATTTTTCGATTTAAAGTTCAACTTATAATTTTCTTTTCACATGTACATACTGTGATAAGTTATGAAATGTAAATATTTGTGGTTTCATTAAATGATATAGAAATACATTAATTGGAGTATATTAGTGATATATTAATGATTATATCTGTATTAGTTGAATTTTTCAACTGTCTATACTGATGGATCAAAAGATGGTGACAGAGTTGCATCTGCTGCTGTCTTCAGGGACAGAGCTGCAACTCTCCGTTTGCCATCTGATGCATCGATCTTTACTGCTGAAGCAGAAGCAATAATTTTGGCTTTGAAATTTATTGCTTTTTCAGATAAATCCAAATTTATTATATGTTCTGATTCACTTTCATGCTTACAAGCTATACAAAATACTAAAATTAAAAACCCAACAATTCTCAAAATTTTATATGTAATGAGGAATTTAAAAATTCTTCTTAAAGAAATATTATTTCTATGGGTACCGAGTCATGTTGGAATCCTTGGAAACACAGCTGTAGACCTTGAGGCAAAGAATGCCCTGGGTGACCCTTTATCTAACTGTGATATACCATATACCGATTTTAAATCTAATATTAGAGAATATGTTTTTAATATATTGAAAAATGAATGGAGTAAAAAAGATGGTAATAAATTACATGAAATTAAACCTAATTTATGTAAACCTTTCAATAATTTTATGTGCAGAAAAGATCAGTGTGTTATTTCTAGATGTCGTATTGGTCATACTAGAATAACACACGAATATCTTTTAAAAAAATGAAGTAGAACCACAATGTATACCTTGTAACTGCAAGTATACTATTAAACATGTTTTAATCAATTGTATTGACTTTGCTGATATTCGTAAGAAGCATTTCAATGTCAATAATATGTATGATTTATTTAATAATGTTTCATTTACAAATATTGTTTCATTTTTAAAAGAAGTTGGAATATATTCTAAAATATAAAAATGTTATTATATTTAAAACGATTTTAAATTTTATCACGTTATCTTAATGTTCATTTTTATTTGTAAATAATCAATTTGCTTTAATCTAGAATTTTAGTTTATTGAAGGACCTTTTGTCTGATTTTAAGAATATGCTTTAAATTGTAAAAAATATTCGAATTAGCTCTCGCCGCGATATAGCCTTGTTGTGTTAATGCGGCGTAAAGCAACCAACAATCAATCAATCAATGTATTAGTTGAATATGGATGAAAATTTCCCTGATCAATGAGTAATCAAATTTCACACTATTAGCAAACAGGAAGTGGATGTACTGCAGATCTAACAAGATGTGTTGAAACGACATTAAAATTAGCATAGCGGAACGAAACAGAAACATGATCTGTAACTCGTCATGGTAGTCTCGCATATCAAAAATAAGCACAAAATCTGACGGCGTATAGAAAAAAAAGTATGTATAACTGTGATTTTCAACAATTTTCAAAGTCTAAAATCCTGAATTTCATTAATAAGCGGAGCGGATCTAATTCAAACTTGATCTGTTACTCATCATGGTTAACACACATACCAAACATCATCCAAATATCTGAAGGCGTTTAGAAAAATAGTCTGTATATCTGTGGTTTTAAAGCAATTTGGTTTTCGACAATTTATCAAAATCAAAAAGCCCGTAATTTCAGCAAAAATAAGAGGAGCGGAACGAAACTTAAACTTGATCTGTAACTCATCATGGTTAACTCGCATTCCAAAAATCAGCCCCGTATCTGAGGCGTTTTGAAATGAATGCCGTATAACTGTGATTTTCAACAATTTATCGAAGTTCAAAGCCCGTAATTTCAGCAAAATTAGCAGAGGGGAACAGGGATGCATCCAGAAGAGTCTTCCTCAAGGTTTTCTAGAAATCTTTTTAGGCAGTTTGATACCTCTGAACATGGTGCAACCATAAAATCCGGAAACTTAATATATAGACAACTCTTCTATGTGATAGTCGAAGTTAATCAAAAAGGTCAGCTTACTTTTGCAGGTTTATAAACATGATGCTGCATTCTTCAAATACACAGCAACATGCGTTCCTGATCAACTGATAACGCCAGCGACCAAAAAAGGTAAAGTTACTGAAGTTTAAAGACATATATGTTAACGGATAAAGGCATTCAATGTATATCTTTTTAGGTATCTTGGTGACCACCTTTGACAATCAAGACAAATACCAAATTGACTCGACACAAGATCTTGTAAAATGGACACCAAGTAATAGTACCTAATATTTTTGATTTTAATAAAGAAATTGTAGAATATTGTATAAGTGATGTTAACATTTTAAAATAAGCATGTTTAACATATAGAAAATTAATGATTGCTAATACAAAAATAGATCCTTTTACCTGTTTTACTGCAGCTTCTGTTTCAATGAAAGTTTTTAAATCTAATTTTTTTGAAAATAAAGTTAATTTACAATTATTAAATAATAATAATATTACATGTATTAAAAAAGGTGGAGAATATACTTCAGAAACAGGTTTTAAAATTAATAAATTTAAAAAAGAAGAATTAATTAATTCAGATATAGCTCTTATTCCTTATACAGGATATTGTTCTAGAATTAATTTTAGTCAAATTAGTATACAATATTTAGAATGGGTACAATATAGCACTAAAAAAAAAATAAACCATGCTTTAAATGGGTTAGGTGAATTTAAAATAGGAAAATATAGTGTAGATGGTATTTGTCATGAAACTAAAGAAATTTATGAATTTTTTGGTTGTTTTTTTCATTCCTGTCCAATTTGTTTTCCTCAAGATAGAGATAAAATTAAAATTAATAAATTAACTTTTAATCAAAACTATGCTATGGAGAGATTATTTGCAAAAGGAACTATAATTGACACAAGTTATAATTTAAAATTTGGAGATTCATAGAACGATAAAACAATACTAAAAGCAAATGAAAAAATAAAAATTGTATTTAATAAAATAATACATAAAATAAAAAAAAAATATGTAAAAAATGATTTAATTAAAATTATTATTAGACATCCTGATTTAAATGATGATATTATTATTGTACCACAACCTCTTTATTTAATTTCTTCAGATTATATATTTAATGAAATAGAAAGAGTTTTAAATTCCTATCAAGAAATGGAAATAAATAAAAATATGAATGTACCCATCGGTGTCATAGATATACCTGAAGGTTCAAAATATAAAAATATTATAAATTTAAAAAGAGATTTACCTAATAAAAAATCCATAATTCAAATAAAAAATAATGATAATTCTTGTGGTTATAGAAGTATTATTATAGGTTTGGCGAAAATATGTCAAATTTCTTCAGAAGAATATAATAAAAAAAAAAGATATTAATTTATCTAGCATAGATAATTTATTATTAAATAAAATATGTAACTATACATTTTATAAAAATTTAATAAGTCAAAATATAAAAAGTAGAAACAGATTTGAATTAACAAACACTATAATTAGTTTATGTAAAAAAGTATCTCATGATATTCAAAAACCTTTAAATATTGCAGATATTTTTAAATTTGAAGATTTTTTAAAAATTAATATTAATGTTTTAAAAAATAATTTTGGAAATAAATTTATTGTTAAAGAAACGATTATTTACAATCTATTTTTTTATATTTACATGATGATCATTATGATACAATAACTTCAATGACTGGATTTTTTAAATCAAATTAGTTTGTAATTATTGCTTACAACCTTATTATCATAAAACAAAACATAATTGTAAAGAAAATTGTAATATATGTTTAACAAAATGTGGTGAAATTATAAATAAAATAAAATGTAATGTTTGTAATCAAATGTGTGAAAATCAAATTTGTTTAGAAAATCATAAAAAATCAATTTATAAAAAAGAAACAGTATGTGAAGCATTTTATCGTTGCAATAAATGTAATTATTTAATGGAAAGTAAAGAAAAGAAAATACATGAATGTTATAAAATATTATGTAAAAATTGTAATAAAATACAAGAACCTGATCATTTATGTTATCAAAAAAATGCAAATTTACCTAAAGAATATAATCAAAATTTTGTTTTTTATGATTTTGAAGCAATACAAAATGTTAAAAAATCTTGTAACCTAGGTTATGAACCAAAAAATAAAAATGATTGTGATAACTGTGATAAAGATGATTTATGCTCAAATTGTTTTAAATGTATTAATTGCAATAATATTTCTTGTGGAAGATTTTTTCATCAACCAAATTTAGTTGTAGCCCATACAATTTGTGATAACTGTAATTTAAAAGATGAAAAATGTAATTATTGTGGTGAAATTTGTGATGTTAATCACATTTATTGCAATAATTGTACTTTTTCTAAACAAATTATTTTTAAAGGATTAAATTGCTCAATTATTTTTTAAATGATAGATATAAAAAATTTATTTTTATTGCTCATAATATGAAAGGTTATGATAGTTATTTTTTATTAGAATATTTAGCAAATCAAGGTATATCACCTACTGATACAATAATAAATGGGACTAAATGTCTTTATTTACATATAGGTAGTGTAAATATTAAATTTCAAGATTCATATAATTGTTTACCTATGGCTCTTTCTAAATTACCTAAATCTTTTGGAATAGAAAATATAAAAAAAGGTTACTTTCCACATTTATTTAATATTCCTAAAAATTCAAATTATGTAGGAAAATATCCAGATGCAAAATTGTATTGTCCTGATGAAATGTATGAAAATAATAGAGATGACTTTTATAAATGGTATGCTGAACAAGAAGATAATATTTTTGCTCCAGTAAGTGGTGACTATGTATCTGTAATTGATTTTCCTTTAAATACTTTTTTTAAACAGTGTGAAATTTATATTAATGGAACTTTAATAACAACTACTACTCCGTACTTTCTATATGAAATATTATATGTTATAACTTTGTTATTTATATACTTTTAAGTAAGGCTTTTTATTCTTCTAATATTACGTAAGTTATCTATTTCAAGCATATTATCAAAATAACCTATTATCATTATAACATTATCTTCAGGTAATGCCAAGTTAAAGGTAAATTCTAAACTAAATAAGCCTATTCTTTTTTCTAAATAAGAATCAAAATTTGGTAATATATTAAAGGTTAATATATGACCTGAACCTGTATCAGTTTTTTCAAAATTAGAAAATGGAGAATAAAAATTTTTATAATCCGTAAAATCATATGTTTTATTATTTAAAATTTTTCCATTTATATACATTTTTATATTTTTTATAACGCCAGTATTTAATTTAAAGGTGTCTTTTTTGTAACCTTTGATGTCTGGTTAGAATATTTATTTTCATATGAATTTCAAAATTATTATCTTTAATGTTATTATATTATTCTACAAAAAAATAATTTTTTTATTTATTTTTTCAGAAATTTTGTACAACTTGTAAAAAAAAATTATCTATCAATAAATTCAACGTTATACCTTGGTCACCTGCCTATTACAGATGTTTTTTGTAAAAAATGCGAACAAATTGAAGAGGATAAACTTACAAAAAAAATTAATAAAAGTAAAAAACAATTAGAAAATAATAATTTGTCTAAAGATGAAATAAAAACAAATGTTATTGAAAATATTTATTTAAAAAAATTTAAAAATGCTTCTATTAAAACTTTTTGGGATAAAGTTAATATATAAAAAAATATTATTTGTTTGTAGAATTGTATAAAGAAAAAAACAACCAGACAATATGTAATAGATATTATCTATACTTTTTTTTACAAATCCTTGTATAAATATATTTATGTTCTAATACTTTTAAATATTTATAATTTAATTTTGAAAGAAAATAACGAAATAATTTAATTTTTTAATTTGCTTATAAAAGATTCTGCAAAAGCAGCTTTATAGTTACTGGTTGTACCTATTGATATAATGTTTCTATCTTTGCATAATTTTTGAAAAGAAGCATTTAAAAATTCCGAACCTCTATCAGTTCTTAATATTCTTGGAAAAAAACCATACTCATTTAAAATTTGCTTAAAAGCTGCTGTTACGGCTAAAGCTGTTTTAGTTTTTAAAGGTTTTACAAATACATATCTTGAAAAAACATCTATTATTATTAATAAAAAAGTAATTCCTTCATTATCTTCTTTAATATTAGATACATCCATTAAATCTCCATCCCACATATAATTTATACCTTTTACAATTATTTTATTTGTTTTAACTTTACGTATAACTTGTCTTCTTACACTATAAGAATCTTGATCTTGAAGCCATGCTTGAATTTTTTTTTTTACCTATTTTAAATTTATTATCTTTTAAAATATATTTATTTAAATCATATAATCCTGAAAAAGCTACAGTACTTTTAGGATCATACCATATTTTTGTTAAATATTCTTTATAATTCATTTTTTTTATTTTTTTACAGAATGGAAATTATGATAAAGGCCTATATACGTTGTAAAAGATCATATCAAAATTCTTTAAATGATATAAACGATTATATTACTTTTTTACGAGTTGTATCCGTCATCCATGAACATAACAATTTTTCCTATGGAAAACAAATAATGGTTAAATGCTTATGTGAAGATTTAGCTAAAAAATTAAATCATAATAAATATTTAGAATTTTTAGAACAATATAAAAGTTTCTTAACAAATAATTACATAAATTATTTGTAGAAATAATTACATAAATTATTTATAGAAATAATAGAAAATGGATTTTACAAAGGAAATAGACATGTCTATAACAGAAGGTTTAGATGAAGTTGTTGTTATAAGTGACGAAGAAGAGTTAAAAGATGTAAAAGAAGAAGAATTTAAGTACCAAACCTTAATACAATATACTTTGGATCATGAACTGGATGAAGTTAAAGTAGAGGATCATGTAGAGGAGGAATCAGAAGATGAGGATATGTATTTCAGTTTGTTTACAAACTATTCATCAGAAGAGGAAGAAAAAGTAGTGGTAGAAGAAACTCCTAAGAATGTAAGTAAAAAAGTTTTAATTTAAAGATTATTTATTTTTATTTAGAGATTATAAAAAATAAAAAACTCCTTAATTTAATATAAATTAAATGAAATTATATTTTTTTTAGAACAATCACTAGTAACTGTTTTCACTACTGAAACGGTCATTATAAACTGAACAACTCTTAAATGTCTGAATTCATCGCAAGGAAAAATGTCAAGATCTTTTTTAGTCGTTCAGTACATGTTCAGTGCACTGGCTACCGCGAGCGATCAAGTATCGGACAGTACTGGTTCAGGTAATTAAGAAACGATCACTAGCAGTTAATTAAGTACCGTCAAGAGCGTGTTTGTACAAATCAGTACATCGATAGATTAAACGTCTAGTACCGTTCAGTGCAATAGAACAATACAGGGATTGCTTCCCTTTGACAAGCAGAGGATCTTAAAAGAAATCGAAATAAAATTATTTATAAGATAATAACAATGAATGTTTAAATAAACAAATAAATATATGTATAAATATATGTTTACATGGTGTATGTGTTCCGTGATTATTACTGTAATAAAACAATGATTTGTATAGAAACTTACTTTAAAATCTTTGATATAAATAGCAAGAGTGAAAATTATTGATAAATTATTTTTTTATTGAAATAACAAAAATCAAATCGACTTTCTATGTTAAGAATGAGAGACTTTCGTATTCGGCGTTGGTCATTCGTTACGGTTATAATGATGAAGAGTCCCGATAGCTTCCGAAAATACTCACGCTATTAATTCGCGCCATTTGTCATTTAATAATATTTACATACAATAGTCTGATAGCATTTCAAGAAGTAACGTAAGTACATTTCTTTGAAGATACGTTAACTATCTTTAGTTAAAAATAATCCTGAGCTGTACAAGAATGTTTGTTTGCAAAATAATACCGACAAACATCTACTAAGCATTTTCATCAAAGAAGGAGGGGGTGTATACAGCTGTTCAGAAATCAACACCCTTAGTTTTTTAAACATAAGCATCGAAATATTTGCGTTATACAGTTGGGTGCAGACCAAGCATTACATGTAGACGGGCCGAAAAAGTTAACGCGGCGTTTACTCCCGTGCACTTCATGTTAACGCCGCGTTAACTGTGCGTTAACTCCGAAATTTCAGTAGACATAAAAAGTAAACGGGCGTTTACTTTCGCGTTTACCTCCGCGTTAACGCAAAAACGGCCCGTCTTCTAATTTTGTAAAGAGTAAACGGGCGTTTACTTTCGCGTTTACTTCCGCGTTAACGTGAAAAAATGCGCGTCTTCTATTTTCGTCAAAAGAAAACGCACGTTTACTGTTTGTAGTAAACGCGCGTTAACGCAGATTGTCATCGTATCCTGGATACTTTGACCTAAAAAATCAAATGATAAGGTACATCAAAATTAAATGACCAACTGGTCATTTTCGATTGACATATTGACGTCGATTACAGTTAATTGATAATGTTATCACACTTCTTTAATAAATGTAATCAAAAATTAATAGTAAATTTCTTTTTCTTCACCAAAATATAGTTCAAGTATGTCCTTTTATTAAATTAATTTAATCATCACCAAATTCAAACAGTTTTCACATCTCAGACAGGCTGACTCAGGATGACTCGTAAAAGAAAATTATTTGATCTCATTTACCAAAACTGACCATATTTGCCCTTTGTCAAGTTATCTATACAGCAGCGTAGTAATTCAGCTATATTTTATGTCAATATGGACCGTATAATACAATTGACATCAATATTGGAACCAACATGTCCGTACTATTTTTATTCAAAATATTTAATTGTAAACAAATTTCAGTAGATTTAATACCTCAGACTGACTCTTAGAACAAAACGATGTGCCCTCATCAACCAAAACTGACAATATTAGCACTTTATTATGTAAATCTTTATGGCCGCATGGTAAATGAGTTATATTTTCATGTAAGGATGGATTGTATAATACAAATGATAGCAATATTGGAACATAATGACTAAAATATTTTGTTCACATCAATTTAGAGTGCCAGTATGTCCTCCTTTTATTCAAAATATTGAATTGTAAACAAATTTCAGTAGTTTTCATACCTCAAACTGACTCGAATAACAAAATTATTTGTACGCATCAACCAAAACTGACCATATTTGCACTTTATTATGTAAATCTTTACAGCCGCATTGTAAATGAGTTATATTTTCATGTAAAGATGGATTGAAAACACAAATAATAGCAATATTGGAACATAATGACTAAAATATTTTGTTCACATCAATTTAGAGTGTCAGTATGTCCTCCTTTTATTCAAAATATTGAATCGTAAACAAATTTCAGTAGTTTTCATACCTCAAACTGACTCGTATAACAAAATGATTTGTCCGCATCAACCAAAACTGACCATATTTGCACTTTATTATGTAAATCTTTATATCCGCATAAGTAAATGAGTTATATTTTCATGTAAGGATGGATTGTATAATACAAATGATATCAATATTGGCACATAATTACTAAAAATTTTTGTTCGCATCAAATTAGAGTGCCAGCATGTCTTTTTTTATTCAAAATATTGAATTGTAAACAAATTTCAGTAGTTTTCATACATCAGACTGACGCGAATAACAAAATTATTTGTCCGCATCAACAAAAACTGACCATATTTGCACTTTATTATGTAAATATTTATAGCTGCATAGTAAATAAGTTATATTTTCATGTAAGGATGGATTGTATAATACAAATGATAACAATATTGGCACATTATGACTAAAACATTTTGTTTGCATCAATTAAGAGTGCCAGCATGTCCTCTTTTTATTCAAAATATTGAATCGTAAACAAATTTCAGTAGTTTTCATACATCAGACTGATGCGAATAACAAAATTATTTGTCCGTAGCAACCACAACTGACCATATTTGCACTTTATTATGTAAATCTTTATAGACACATAGTAAATGAGTTATATTGTCATGTAAGGATGGATTATACAATACAAATAATAGCAATATTGGAACATAATGACTGAAACATTTTGTTCACATCAATTTAAAGTGCCAGTATGTCCTCCTTTTATTCAAAATATTGAATTGTAAACAAATTTCAGTAGTTTTCATACCTCAAACTGACTCGAAAAACAAAATTATTTGTCTGCATCAACCAAAACTGACCATATTTGCACTTTATTATGTAAATCTTTACAGCCGCATTGTAAATGAGTTATATTTTCATGTAAAGATGGATTGAATACACAAATAATAGCAATATTGGAACATAATGACTAAAATATTTTGTTCACATCAATTTAGAGTGTCAGTATGTCCTCCTTTTATTCAAAATATTGAATCGTAAACAAATTTCAGTAGTTTTCATACCTCAAACTGACTCGTATTACAAAATAATTTGTCTGCATCAAACCAAAACTGACCATATTTGCACTTTATTATGTAAATCTTTATAGCCGCATAGTAAATGAGTTATATTTTCATGTAAGGATGGATTGAATACACAAATGATAGCAATTTTTGGAACATAATGAGTAAAAAATTGTGTTCGCATCAATTTAGAGTGCCAGTTTGTCCTCCTTCTATTCAAAATATTGAATCGTAAACAAATTTCAGTAGTTTTCATACCTCAAACTGACTCGAATAACAAAATTATTTGTACGCATCAACCAAAACTGACCATATTTGCACTTTATTATGTAAATCTTAACAGCCGCATTGTAAATGAGTTATATTTTCATGTAAAGATGGATTGAATACACAAAAAATAGCAATATTGGAACATAATGACTAAAACATTTTGTTCAAATCAATTTAGAGTGCCAGTATGTCCTCCTTTTATTCAAAATATTGAATTGTAAACAAATTTCAGTAGTTTTCATACCTCAAACTGACTCAAATAACAAAACTATTTGTCCGCATCAACCAAAACTGACCATATATGCACTTTATTATGTAAATCTTTACAGCCGCATTGTAAATGAGTTATATTTTCATGTAAAGATGGATTGAAAACACAAATAATAGCAATATTGGAACATAATGACTAAAATATTTTGTTCACATCAATTTAGAGTGTCAGTATGTCCTCCTTTTATTCAAAATATTGAATCGTAAACAAATTTCAGTAGTTTTCATACCTCAAACTGACTCGTATAACAAAATGATTTGTCCGCATCAACCAAAACTGACCATATTTGCACTTTATTATGTAAATCTTTATATCCGCATAAGTAAATGAGTTATATTTTCATGTAAGGATGGATTGTATAATACAAATGATATCAATATTGGCACATAATTACTAAAAATTTTTGTTCGCATCAATTTAGAGTGCCAGCATGTCTTTTTTTATTCAAAATATTGAATTGTAAACAAATTTCAGTAGTTTTCATACATCAGACTGACGCGAATAACAAAATTATTTGTCCGCATCAACAAAAACTGACCATATTTGCACTTTATTATGTAAATATTTATAGCTGCATAGTAAATAAGTTATATTTTCATGTAAGGATGGATTGTATAATACAAATGATAACAATATTGGCACATTATGACTAAAACATTTTGTTTGCATCAATTAAGAGTGCCAGCATGTCCTCTTTTTATTCAAAATATTGAATCGTAAACAAATTTCAGTAGTTTTCATACATCAGACTGATGCGAATAACAAAATTATTTGTCCGTAGCAACCACAACTGACCATATTTGCACTTTATTATGTAAATCTTTATAGACACATAGTAAATGAGTTATATTGTCATGTAAGGATGGATTATACAATACAAATAATAGCAATATTGGAACATAATGACTGAAACATTTTGTTCACATCAATTTAAAGTGCCAGTATGTCCTCCTTTTATTCAAAATATTGAATTGTAAACAAATTTCAGTAGTTTTCATACCTCAAACTGACTCGAATAACAAAATTATTTGTCTGCATCAACCAAAACTGACCATATTTGCACTTTATTATGTAAATCTTTACAGCCGCATTGTAAATGAGTTATATTTTCATGTAAAGATGGATTGAATACACAAATAATAGCAATATTGGAACATAATGACTAAAATATTTTGTTCACATCAATTTAGAGTGTCAGTATGTCCTCCTTTTATTCAAAATATTGAATCGTAAACAAATTTCAGTAGTTTTCATACCTCAAACTGACTCGTATTACAAAATAATTTGTCTGCATCAAACCAAAACTGACCATATTTGCACTTTATTATGTAAATCTTTATAGCCGCATAGTAAATGAGTTATATTTTCATGTAAGGATGGATTGAATACACAAATGATAGCAATTTTTGGAACATAATGAGTAAAAAATTGTGTTCGCATCAATTTAGAGTGCCAGTTTGTCCTCCTTCTATTCAAAATATTGAATCGTAAACAAATTTCAGTAGTTTTCATACCTCAAACTGACTCGAATAACAAAATTATTTGTACGCATCAACCAAAACTGACCATATTTGCACTTTATTATGTAAATCTTAACAGCCGCATTGTAAATGAGTTATATTTTCATGTAAAGATGGATTGAATACACAAAAAATAGCAATATTGGAACATAATGACTAAAACATTTTGTTCAAATCAATTTAGAGTGCCAGTATGTCCTCCTTTTATTCAAAATATTGAATTGTAAACAAATTTCAGTAGTTTTCATACCTCAAACTGGCTCAAATAACAAAACTATTTGTCCGCATCAACCAAAACTGACCATATATGCACTTTATTATGTAAATCTTTACAGCCGCATTGTAAATGAGTTATATTTTCATGTAAGGATGGATTGAATACACAAATGATAGCAATTTTTGCAACATAATGCGTAAAAAATTGTGTTCGCAGCAAATTAGAGTGCCAGTTTGTCCTCCTTTTATTCAAAATATTGAATCGTAAACAAATTTCAGTAGTTTTCATACCTTAAACTGACTCGTATAACAAAATGATTTGTCCGCATCAACGAAAACTGACCATATTTACACTTTTTAAAGTAAATCTTTATAGCCGCATAAGTAAATGAGTTATATTTTCATGTAAGGATGGATTGTATAATACAAATGATATCAATATTGGCACATAATGACTAAAAATTTTTGTTCGCATCAATTTAGAGAGCCAGCATGTCTTTTTTTATTCTAAATATTGAATCGTAAACAAACTTCAGTAGTTTTCATACATCAGACTGACTCGTATAACAAAATAATTTGTCTGCATCAACCAAAACTGACCATATTTGCACTTTATTATGTAAATCTTTATAGCCGCATAGTAAATGAGTTATATTTTCATGTAAGGATGGATTGAATACACAAATGATAGCAATATTGGCACATAATGACTAAAAAAAATGTTCGCATCAATTTAGAGTGCCAGTTTGTCTCCTTTTATTCAAAATATTGAATCGTAAACAAATATCAGTAGTTTTCATACCTCAAACTGACTCGTATAACAAAATGATTTGTCCGCATCAACCAAAACTGACCATATTTGTACTTTATTGTGTAAATCTTATAGTCACATAGTAAATCAGTAATATTTTTATGTCAGTAGTTCATGATGGTTTGTATTTTAAACAAAACTATTTAACAGCATCATTCAACAGTTACACTCACATGACCGATTTATGTACACTGTACTTAATAATGAAAAGTATGAGTAGTTCTCTTCTTGGAATAGTATACTGTTAAGAGAGGGTGGGTAGGAAGGGTCCTGGTCCCGAAATCCAGGGCTTAAAAGCACGAAATCCCGAGGTCCCGAATTTAAATAAATTTAAATCCCGACATCCCGAAATTCGAAAAAAGAATTTCCGGATCTCGAAACGGTCAATTCCTCAATTTTGAGCTTAAAAACACCCGATCCCGGAGTCCTGATAAAAGTCCTATCCCCCTTTGTTAATATATTATGTAAGTTGATTGATTTTGTTTGTAGCATAACGTCCAGTGGCAATATTTCATTCATGTTCAAATCGAGTATATTTTTCGGACGTCACAAATATCATTTATAATCGTTATGGATAAGTCTGTCTAAATTGAAGAGATGGCACAAATGTACATACTTATACAACACTTTATTAATATCCCTTGCAATACACTGTACAATTTCCGTTTGAACATTTGACAAAACAGAAGCTGAAATCATGTAAATGCATGTGAATTACGATTAAAAATAATGTATTAAATGCATCGGGCTAGGAATTCGAAGAGACAGTTAAAAATGGGGAACGAAGCAACGTAAACAATGATGTTTGTATCCCATCATATACAAATATTTTTCCGATGTGTTGGATAACCTTTCTATCGGCCTCGATATTTGTACATGTAACTTTTGAAAAGAAAATATAGAAAATCTGCTTATCAGTAAAGTTATAGGAACTATTTTTTTAAATCTAATAAAATTAATATTTCGAATTAAAATTAAGTGTTTTTGAATTGTTCTGGTTTGAAACATATATATACGTAAAGTATTAAGATAACAGTCGTTTAAATAAAATAAATGTTCAAATGAACACGAAGTTTATTTCTTAATTTACACGATCAGTTAACGCGAAAAGTAAACGCGCGTTTACTTCCAAGTGCACGTAAAAATACATTAATGAAATCTGTAGTAAACGCCCGTTTACTTTTAAGTGCACGTAAAAATAAATTTGTGAAATCTGAAGTAAACGCCCGTTTACTACTGACTAAACGGACACAGAGTAAACGCCCGTTTACTCGGGTAGACATTAGAAATTTCCATTTTGACCGCGTTAACGTAATTATAGTAAACGCGCGTTTACTAGTAAACGCGAAAATTGAAGTTAACTAACGAAATATGTGCACGCGGCGTTAACTTGCGTTTACTTTATGTAATGCTTGGTCTGCACCCAACTGTATATGTAAAATCATACAATTTCTAAAATCTCTTCGCTAGTACACAAGTGTAAATTTTTTGAAAACTGCAGTGGCAACTTTAGATGTCTATTAATGGACTATGGATCCATGTATAAACTATGATGATGGCTTTGTTGCTTTTATATTAATCAAACAATATTGTGTACCACACTATCATGTACTGGGGCTTATCGTCTGCACTTAAGCCTTTGGCTAAGGAAACAAGCACACTGTTATTTCCTTCTCTTGTTCAGTTAGAGACCATTCATCATGTTGTATGTGGGCAGTATTTGGAAGAGGAAGAAGAGACAAAAGTATCGGACACTATGTTCTGTGTGATAGATGTAGTAAAACACTTTTTGTCCTAAAACACGCTATATTGCTTCAAGTGACTTATTTCAAGAAGTACCGTGCAATGTTTTGGTGTGAAGTCATCAATGGTCATAACATGTTAATTATACAAATGCAATATTAACTTAAGTGTCTTCCTTGCAAATGTCTGATGAAAAACTTTGCTACATGTATCAATTATTTCCCAATATGTCACAACTACATATCTTTCTGTTTGCAAACTCGCCAGTTAGCTATATATAGGGATCCTCCAAAACATACGTTCTAGATTTATTTACAAATTTGAAACATTTCTAATAGAGTCTGACAAACATGATAGCTTTACCTTAATTACTGATGCTAACAGTTACTTCTCTATTCATTTGAAATGATCATTCTATTCTGATCAAATGTATATTTGACTTTTTTGTTAAGTTATATCATTTTTCACTTTCCTTCCGGAGTCATTAGAGAAAATATATTTATGCAGTTTTGCAGATATAAGTTGAAAATGAAATACTGACTAGTGAGTGAGTGTGCAAAAAATAAATTGTTTTATATATTTTATCTAAAAAGAAATGGTTTTCAACCAATTAACAAACTTTCATTTTTGGTACATTTTATAGTTGTTGCTTTGCAGTGGGGTATAGGTTTTGCTCATTGTTGAAGATTGACAGTGATTATGGTGACCAATAGTTGCTAACTTTTACATCATTTGGTCTCTGATGGAGAATTTTCTTGTTGGCTGACATACCACATTTTCTTACTTTTATATTTAACTTTTGGACATCGACAGAACTGTCAGAATGATATATACACTGTTTGTAAACAATATTCATAGTCAGAGACTTGCAAATTTCTCCATAAAAACACCTGGCATCAAGGAGTAAGAGAAGACTTGTTCGTGCAGTCATAATAACTTCTTTAAATAGTAATGTTTTTTCCTGCCAACTGTATATACTGTACCTGAACTAGCACATACAAAATCCAGCTCAGCATGTCAATCTGGTAAATGTTTAAAATGTTCAAAGCAGGGTTAATGTTCATATTTCATTAACATTTTTTCATCCTGAATATGTATTTACATGTAATCATGGTAATTGTGATACTGTGATTTATTCATGTTATAATATTATATACTAAGCATAAATAAGATATTTTTGGAGTACACTCTATGTGAAACGAACAGAAGTAAACAAGCCATAAATTCACAACAGAATGTCAACTTTAACAGTGCTTACAGGTGTGATGTCTGACACAATTATTAGTGTTGATATTTAGGCAGTCAAACATGTCAAATATCATTGACCATATTCATATTTGATATACATGTACAGTTAGTCACTGACTCTTTATGGCCATGTTTATGACATTGACGATGTGCTTCATTTACCATGTTTACATGTATGACATCAGAATGGTCCCCACCAGAATACAGGTTTTCCAAATTTCCTGCTCCGCTTCAAATTCAAAAATGATTTTTACCACAAATATCTATAGCTGCATTTTTGTAGAAGTTGCTCTTGAAATATAAAATTTTATTTGCCTCATATACTGTAATAAAAATTTGTCCAAAGCATGTAATAAAAAGACATTAATATATAGTTATTAGGAGGACCCTCAGGATTATAATTCTATACTGGAGTGGCAGTTTTATTACAGGAAAAGGATAAAAAAAACAAGTTCAAAATGGCGATTAAATTCCTCTTTAATCGGATCTCAACAAAATGACCAAAATTATTGTAAAAAAATAAAATTTGTTCCAAATCCCAATCTGTCATTTAGGACTTATAGCATGTATACAGGTATAGATTTCAGATTCGGTCATGTCTGGCAAATATGATTGTTTCAAGACCCTTGGTGGGAACCTTTTATAGCCTACCATCATGACTATATATAAGGTATTGATTTTTTCATTGATGAAGGCTGTACAGTTGCCTATAATTGCTTCCATCCACTTCATTTGAACTTTAGTGCATAGATGTCTGTTTGGCAATCATACCACATCTCCTTATTTTTATTTTATTATTAGTTTATACAAGTATATTGTATATTTTTAAACATAATACGCTTGACTTATTTCTATAAATGCATGATTCATATAAAAAACTATATATATAGTTCGGTAGAAAACTTGTGCCAGGAAAGAAGAAATCGTCAACTCAACATGCTCAATGGCCATGATGGCTGAATTTAAACCAATTATGATATACTTAAAATTAAATTGATACTGATAGACATAATAGACATGATAGACATAATAAAGCCAGGTTCATGGATTGTCATGTTAATAACTGTTCAGTAATTATTACTCTACAACATGCATGTACAAGGGGATAATCTGTTGTGACTTTTTCATGAGTTATACATTTCTTCAAATATATTTGCCTCAACTTAGAATGCTAGAATGCTAGATAAGTCTTTTATTATTATGTTCGTCCAATTGATACAGAAGTTTTAATTTCATGAATTTAATAAACAGCTGCGCCATGAGCGCATGATACGCCCGTCGTCTGGTGTGTGAATTTTTATGCAATAAGCATAAATAGTTTCTGACATACGACGTGACATGCGAAAACCCCTTTTTTTTTAACAAAATACTCAATATCTCTAAAATAAAATTTTGAATCAAAACCAAAAAGTATACAGATCTTTAGATTATTATAACTAAAAAGTGTGTAAAATTTTAAGCTATAATCATAAATCGTTTTTGAGATACGGCGCGACATGCGAAAACCCCCCTTTAAAAAAAAAATCAATATCTCCAAAATAAAATTTTGAATCAAAACCAAAAAGGTATACAGATCTTTAGATTAATATAACTAAGAAGTGTGTAAAATTTTAAGCAATAATCATAAATCGTTTTTGAGATACGGCACGACATGTGAAAAACCCCTCCCCCTTTTTTTACAAAATACTCAATAACTCAAAAATAAAATTTTAAATCATCACCAAAAAGTATACAAATCTTAAGGTTAATATAACTAAGAAGTGTGTAAAGTTTTAAGCAATAATCATAAACTGTTTTTGAGATACGGCGCGACATGTGAAAAAAAAACACACACCTGTTTTAGTTACTAAGTCCAGTAACTCGAAAAGTTTTAATCTTATTTTCACCAAAAGGTATACAGATCGTTTGACCATCATAAGAAACAACTATGTTAAGTTTCATGAAATTTGAATAAGTCATTCTGAAGTTACGGTGCGACATGTTTACGCCGGACGGACGTACACTGGACATTTGTGTACCATAATACGTCCCGTCAAAAATTTGACGGGCGTATAAAAAAGGAAAAGGTCTATACCATCGTAAATAAGCGACAGATACATCTATAAATATGTTAGGGTAGTTACATGTAGACTTAGGGATTACATTCTGACTGTTTAAACAGTGCTTAATGAAAAATGACAAAAAAATCTTTCGGGTAGGCTATTAAGACTTAAAAGTAGGGTAGGTAGAACCACACACATATTTTTATTTGGCCTGATCATTATTTATTAGTATCCTCAATCTCAATTTCCAGCACTGTTTTAATAAAGTAGGCTAAGTATTGAATTATTTATAAATGCAGTTCAGAGAGAAGCATTACTTTGATTTAGCTCGCAGGTCACCGAATATGCATTTTGACTTGGATGGAGAGTTGTCTCATTGGCACTCATACCACATCTTCTTATATCTATGAACTACAGTCAGGAATATAACTCTATAGGGTTATTACAGAAAATATCTTGCATGTGTTATTACAGATATTTATAGATGCCTTATGTTACGAAGTTTCCATCTGTCACATGTCCATTGTCCTTGACCTCATTTTCATGGTTCAGTGACTACTTGAAGAAAAAGTTAAGATTTTTTGTTATGTTAATTTCTCTCTTATTATGAGTAATAGGATAACTATATTTGGTATGTGCGTACCTTGCAAGGTCCTCATGCCCGTCAGACAGTTTTCACTTGACCTCGACCTCGTTTCATGGATCAGTGAACAAGGTTAAGTTTTGGTGGTCAAGTCCATATCTCAGATACTAGAAGCAATAGGTCTAGCATATTTGGTGTATGGAATGATTGTAAGGTGTACATGTCCAGCTGGCAGGTGTCTTCTGACCTTGACTTTATTTTCATGGTTCAGTGGTCAAAGTTAAGTTTTTGAGTTTTGGTCTTTTTTTCTAATACTATATGCAATAGGTCATCTATATTTGGTGTATGGAAATATTTTATGATGTACATGTCAGTCTTGCAGGTTATATATGACCTTGACCTCAATTTCATGGTTCATTGCTCAGTGTTAAGTTTTTGTGTTTTTGGTCTGTTTTTCTAATACTGTAGGCAATAGGTCAAATATATTTGTTGTATTGGAAGGATTGCAAGCTGTACATGTCTGCCTGGCATTGTTCAACTGACCTTGACCTCATTGTCATGGTTCATTGGTCAATGTTTAGTTTTCTTGATTAAGTCTGTATCTTAGAAACTATAAACAATAGGTCAACTATATTTAGTGTATTGTATGATTGTAATTTGTACATGTATTTCTTGTTTGGTTTATATGACCTTGACCTCATTTTCTTGGATCATGTTAAGTGTATGTGATAGTTGTAGTAAAGCTTTATATTTAGGACTATCAACATAATATCAATGATTAGTAAAGAAGGCGAGACATTTCAGCGGGTGGACTCTTGTTGAATTAAATTAATACATTTATCATTAACAATGGTAAATCAATGAGAGGAGGCTTTTAAGTGATAATCTTAGCTGTAATAACAAGGCTTAGTTATTAAAGGCATGTAACTCATTATATGAGGCACTTGGGAATTACTGGGAAGCTTCGCAGAACCTCATTACATGCTCTGATCATTATTTCTTACAATGAATTAAAATATATTATAATTAAACATGATGTATGTCTGAGCAAATGCTTTGGAGTGATAAAGAGAAGCTGTAATAACACCCGTTTAGTTATTACAGGCATATTTTTTCTGTAATAACATAGGTGTACATGTACTATGCATGATTGGCAAAATATGAACTGCTATATCTTTCTATAATTAAGTATATAAAGACAACATTAATATCAATAAAACTTGTATACATTTTAACAAAACTAATGATGTATATTTTCCCTTTGAAACATGTAACATACATATGTTATCACAGGTCTTTCATTTTTTAGTCCACAATAACAAATGTATGTTATTTTTCTCTTATAAGCCTATAGAGTTATATCCTTGACTGAACTATTTGCCACTTTTACATGAAGTACATGGTATAAGCATGACAAGCAACCAACAATCTGTCATACATGTATCTGTAATTTTCTGTTGAAATATATGTAAAGTAACAATATTTTGGTCCTCATATTAAGCAATGAGTTAATTTAGTTTTATTCTTGTTTATTCTAGGTTTGTAATTTGTTTCTTTTGTACTAAAGAATTAGTAGCCACAAGGAGGAAGAGAGCTAACCATGGATGTTTCAAGTTTCTTTGAATCAATTGGTGAGTTGATTTTTCTGTACAATCATGACAATTACACAATTACTTATTAATGAAAAATATATATAGCTAAAGGAAGAAGGGACATGCTTGGCATGACTTGATTTTTTATGAAAAATGGCCTCGTCAGATCTCTCACAGATACAATTCTTGTCAGATTTTTATAAAACTTATACTATAGTTTAATATTGGCAATATCTCAGACAAGTTTCAAATGGTGGACGATCGACTTTTTAAAAGAGTTGTGCTCCTTAGAAATATTGAATTGATGGAAAATGGCCTAGTTAGCGCTCTCACAGGTACAATTCTTGTCAGATTTCGTATAGCTGTGCGTTTGTTTTTTCTACATTGGCTAAAGGTATAGAGGGATGGTTGAGATCTCACAAAACATGTGTAACCCTGTCACATTTTTGCGCCTGTCCCAAGTCGTGAGCCTCTTGCCTTTGTTATTCTTGTATGATTTGTAAATTTAGTTCATTTATTTATTTCGGAGTTTAATATGACCTCATCACTGAACTAGTACACATTTTTGTTGAGGGGCCAGCAGAAGCATGCCTCTAGGTGGGGGATTTTTCTCACTGTGTTGAAGACCCATTGGTGGCTGTTTTCTGCTCTTTGGTCGGGTTGTTGTCTCTTTGACACATTCCCCATTTCCATTCTCAATTTTATTTGAGACAAAATTAATGATCCATGGATTTCAAATACAAAAGAAAATATTTAAAAAAAAAATTTTTTCATACAGAGACATGAGAAATATATTATACTATACATATTTATATACTATTATGTATGAACATGAGATTAATGCATATAGATGTATGTCAATGGATTTGCATATTTAAAAGGAAAACATCTATAGAAATAAATTAAGCAGGATAATAAACAATACATGTATACATGGTATAGATGTAAAGAAATACAATTTATATATTTATATATATATGTCTGTTTACTGTCTTTTGATGAATAAAACACAAAGCATTAATTAATAATGCTGGCAATAATAAATCAATTTCTTGTTTAATTCGTCATCAGATGAAAAGCTTAAGTCAGCTTCTGTTTCACAATGAGATGAATCCTGTTGTTGAACTTCAACTGTGATTTCATTGGGGCTGGGACTACTTTGGATGTCTTCTTCAGATGAATGATCAGTGTTCTGAGGTGCCACGGTGTCAAGGCTAGTGATCTCTGATGGGGCAACATGGTGAATTTCAGCCACAACTACTTGTCTATTGTTACTTGTTGGTTGAACATGTTGTATTTCTTCTAGTTGGTCTTCAGACTTTATTCTGTTATTGGTGACAGGTGCAACATGATGAATGTCGGCCACAACTACTTCTATATTGGTGCTTTCTGTTGGTACATGTTGCATTTCTTCTATGTGGTCTAGATCTTCGGACTCAGCTCTGTTATAGGTTATAAGATCTTCTGTTGCTTCCTCGTTTACTGGACAAGGCAGTTGATTTCTAAAATCATAATATATAATGTTTATTTTATCAGTTCAAGTACTTTTTGGATAAATTTGTTTTTAGTATGGTGAAAAATGATGATTGAAAAAGTTGTGTGAATTGCATAAAATATAAAAATAAATTGATTTAAATTTCCACTTCTACAAGAAAACAAACGAATTAGAAGTTAGCAAATAAGTCACAGTAGGGGCCTTCAACATTTTTCTAAATCATGGTGCATAGCCAGCTAAAAAAGACATACATGTAGCTAATTAAAGAATAACATTGATTTTTATACTAACTCAACACAAATTTGGGGTTCGTATAATGCTATATATGATGTCGTCGTCCGTAGACACATTTGGTTTCTGGACAATAACTTAAGTTTAAGTGAATGGATCTCTATGAAATTTTTTAAGAAGGTTCAATACCACAGAAGGAAAGTTGGGATTGATGGTCCCAACCGTTTAGGAATAAGGGCCCGAAAGAAGCATTTTCTAGTTTCAGGATAATAACTTGTGTATAAGTATTTTGATTGCTCTGAAATTGTACCACAATGATTAATACCACAAGTAGAAGGTTGGGATTCATTATGGGGGTTATGGGGCCAACAGCTTAGGAATTTAGGGCCGAAAAGGGACTAAATACAAGCATTTTTTGTAGTTTCTGAACAATTACGTGTGTGTAAGTGTATGGATCTCTCTGACATTGTACGACAAGGTTCGGTATCACAAAGGGAAGGCTGGAATTGAGTTTGGGGGTAATTGCCCTAAACATGCAGGAATTAGGGGCAAAAAAGGACTAAAAACAAGCATTTTTCTAGTTTCCAGACAATACATGTAATTTGTGTTTAAGTGTATGGATCTCTCTAAAATTGAACTACAAGGTACCATACTACAAAGGAAAGGCTTGGATTGAGTTTGATGGTTATTGCTCCAAGGGGGGGTCAAACAGTTGGTGGGGGGGAGGGGGTTCCAATGTTTTTAAGGGGTTTATATGGTTTTTTTTCAAAATATTTCAAATTTCAAATTTTTGAAAAGTTTCAAGGAGAAATCTTCAATTGCACAGTATTGCGCATTAGATTTGTAAGATCTTTGACCACATTTATTTTGTGTCAGAAACCTATATTATGTCAAAAATTTGATCACAAACCAAATTTAGATAGTATCAAGCTTGAATATTGTGTCCAAATTTGCCACATCTGTTCAGGGTTGGACCTCTGCAGTCGTATCAGGCTGCGCTCAGCGAAGCATTTTATTGGTAATTCGGTTTCAACAAAAAAAAGTGGCATACCACTTTTATATTCAACCGCAAAAATTTGTTTGCATTCGTATAATCCTATCATGTTGTCTTCAGCATACAAAGACACATTTTAATTTATAACAACCAAATAAGATTAAAATAACCTTGGTGACCCATGAACAAGTTAACTAATTTTATGTCCATGATGTCTCGTGACAATAGTCAGAAGTATAAATTATTGTGCCAAACATCAGATTTTTATACCTTCTGTTTCTATTCAGCATTTCTCTAACTGTCTTTCCTTGCTGCTGTGCTGTTGCTCTGAAAAAAGAGTAAAATATTGTTAGCGATTTGTGAACTATAATTGGTTTGTGTTTTGAAAAAATAATGCATTTCATGTGCATTGAAAAGGCATCATTCTAGAGTATAGAAACTAACATGAATATACATGTATTTGTTTTTAGTTCCCTACCCACGAAGTCAAAGGGGACTTTAGATTTGCACTCCATCTGTCTGTCCATCTGTCAGTCCGACAAATCAGATTCCCACACTTTTTTCTTCATGATTGGAGATACTGATTTGATATTTGGTGTATTGTTTTATCATGATTGAAGATATTGATTTGATATTTGGTGTATTGTTTTATCATGATTGGAGATATTGATTTGATATTTGGTGTATTGTTTTATCATGATTGGAGATATTGATTTGATATTTGGTGTATTGTTTTATCATGATTGGAGATATTGATTTGATATTTGGTGTATTGTTTTATCATGATTGAAGATATTGATTTGATATTTGGTGTATTGTTTTATCATGATCAAGTTAGAATTTTTTTATGGTCTGATGATTTTGTGCAGAGTTATGGTGCATGGACTTAGAAATTCACTAAAATAATCAGTTTTCCGCAGGGTTTTTCTTTTGTCATTCTTGAAGACATTGATTTAATAATTGGTATATAGTTTTTGATTTAATAATTGGTATATAGTTTTTGATTTAATAATTGGTATATATTTTTATCAAGACAAGTTTATACAGTTCAAGTTTGAATTTTGTGGCCTAATGATTTTGTGCAGAGCAATGGTCCTTGGACTTAGAAATTTCACTTAAATAATCAGTTTTCAACACTTTTTTTCATCATGCTTGAAGATAAGTTGCAGATTAACAAAGATCTGTCAATTACACCTAATTAGTTATATAACAAAAAATTGTGACAGTAACCACTTACTTCAGATTTCTATAATATTGCTTATTATCATTTGCTCTTCTGATAGCACTATGTAGTTTTCTGTTAGTTCTTGGGGATGAGCTGATTTCTGGAAACATTTCTCGCAGAATTCCAATTGTTGCATGTCTGTTTTCTGAAAAAATGCTCAAACTTCTGACAGCTCTCTGAAAAAATATGATATATTACTGCTATTGTTCTTTTATACATGCAACATTTGATAATATTATCACAATGCTTAACTGTATCTACCAAGGAAATCCTTGAAGTAATCATATAATGAAAATCAGAGGGAAAGTCAGAAGGCATATAGTTTTTCCCTGGTCTTGACTTCAATCTGTTAGACAAATGATATGCTGCTAGTCAACCTATCTCTTATAGTTTTTATACGCCCGTTTACAGGACATATTATGGTATACCGTTGACCGTCTGTCCGTCCGCCCGTCGTCAACATGTTGGACATTAACTCAAAAACAATTTACCCAATTTGCATAAAGCTTTGGTGAATTGCATGTATATATCTATTGACTTTCGTTTTTCATAAATTTCAGATTTTATGTTTCCGAGAAATGGGGATTTATTCATTATAAAAAGGGGGGGGGGTTCCAGTTTTCGAACAATAACTAAAAAATGCTTTCTCTAATTTGCAAGAAACTTCGCTGAATTGTTTTTATCTATTGACATAAGCTCCCTTACAATTTTTTATAAATTTTAGATTTTACATTTTCGAGTTATGGGGTTTTATTCATTAAAAACAGGGGATTTTCCAGTTTTCGGACAATAACTCAAAAATACTTTCAGCAGTTCTCATAAAATCTTGGTGAATTGTTTATATCTATTGATGTAAGCTCCCTTTTGATTTTTGTCGAGCCTTCGACTTTTGTCGAAAAAGCGAGACATAGCGATCCTACATTCCGTCGGCGTCGTCGGCGGCGTCCACAAATATTCACTCTGTGGTTAAAGTTTTTGAAATTTTAATAACTTTCTTAAACTATCCTGGATTTCTACCAAACCTGGAAAGAAGCTTGTTTAAGATCATAAGATAGTATCCAGAAGTAAATTTTGTAAAAAAAAAATTCTATTTTTTCCGTATTTTACTTATAAATGGACTTAGTTTTTCTGCCAGGTAACATTACATTCACTCTGTGGTTAAAGTTTTTAAAATTTTAACAACTTTCTTAAACTATCCTAGATTTGTACCAAACTTGGACAGAAGCTTGTTTATAATTAAAAACTATAGTATCTAGAAGGAAATTTTGTTAAAATTTTGTTCCATTTTTTCCGTATATTACTTATAAATGGACTTAGTTTTTCTTCCAGTTAACATTACACACAGTCTGCAGTTTAACATGTTTAAGTTTTTAAAACATTTATTAGATTCATAAACTATCCTGGATTTTTACCAAACTTCGACAGAAGCTACTTACAATCAAAAGATAGTATAGAGTGGAATATTTTTATTATTTTTTTTCCTCATTTTTGTTGAGCCTGCGATTAACAGCAAAAGTAGGCGAGACACTGGGTTCCGCGGAACCCTTACGAATTTTTATAAATTATTATCCTCAGTTATGGTCTATTGACTTTGAAACTTTTGCTTAAGTTTTCATGTATTAGTTTGTGATTAGGTCAGTTTGAGGGGATCCGTAAGTGGAAGGTCAATGATAATTGGTATGCAATGTTTAATTTTGACTTCCACTGATAAAACACAGATCAAGTTGAATTTGGGTAGTGTCACTTTAACCATTATTGAGTTATGCCCTTTATAAATCTCAAGATTGCAAAATTTTAAGTTTCCATTCTGTAACTTAAGTTTGCCCATAATACAGATTCTGTACGGAATTTGGTGGCATCACTTTTACCAATCTTGAGTTTTGTCCCTTTATAAACATAAAAATTGCTGAATTTTTCGTTTCTGTTCTCTTAAACTTTAGTTTGTCTCAACCAAATGTTATAAAACTTGTACACAACCGTTCTAGAGTTATGCGTGTTTACAAATAGAAAAATTGCTGAATTTTTAGTTTCTGTTCTCTACTTAAGTTAGCCTCAACAAAATGTTATGAGACTTACACACAATGCTTATTACCACAAAACTCAGATCAAGTTCAAATTTGGGTAGCGTCACTTTTACCGTTCTTCAGTTATGTCCCTTAAACTCTATTGTATGCAAGCCGGGGGATCATCTGTGTCCACATGTGGACACTATCCACATTTTTTTTTATAAATTTCTGATATGACATTGAGAAGGTATTGAACTTTGTTCTATGAAGAAAAAAAAGGGTGTTTCATCAATCATGTAGCAGCTGTTTATTTGATCATGTTGAAAAAAAAATTTAATTGGCCCGAATGGGTGCACAAATTTCTCAGAAACTACTGAAAAAAAATTAACTTCATATTTGTAGTAATCCTAAATATTAAAGACTTTAAAATTATGATTCACTTATGGCAAGTATAGGTCTAAATGCATTGGGTTTACAGAATAGAGAATACTGGCTTGACTGGACAAGAAGTGTACAAACTATAACAAAAAAATAAAGATTTATATAGAAAACTAGGCCCTAAAATATTGAATAGAGCATGATGTCGTGCAAAAATATTAAAGGAGTATTGAATATTAGCCAAATGGATAAAGAAAAATAGATAAATGAAAGAAATGAACAGACACCCACCCCAAAAAAATAAATAATCTGGACCTCATACATTAAAATGCTTTGTCATGAAAATAAACAACAATTGGTTCTTTAACATGATTTCATGATTTCTTTATTAATTCTGTCAGATGTCAGTAAAAGTCAGTCTACACAGAGAAGACATCAGAAGTTATTCTTCAATAAGTTCATTGACAGTAAGATAAAGGAATCACCATATCTTCAGCCACAGTTTATTAGCAGTCTTGACAAAGAATTGTATAAGGGTGAAAAACTTAATCAACCATTGTACAGAGAAAGCAAAACAACTTTACTAGATTCATTATTTCGACATTTTGTGAACTTTAGCAGCAATAATGTTATGTCTAAGAAAGCTCTAGACATGTGCCTAAGAAATGAAAAAAAAGTGTTGCCACAGCCTAACTGTCTTCCAGGTCCTACAAAGATGCCTATAAACTGTTAAAACCATTG
This sequence comes from Mytilus californianus, assembly GCF_021869535.1. Classification (NCBI taxonomy): domain Eukaryota; kingdom Metazoa; phylum Mollusca; class Bivalvia; order Mytilida; family Mytilidae; genus Mytilus; species Mytilus californianus. The sequence goes on from NW_026262727.1 coordinate 54,627, forward strand.
CTGATTAAAACTACAACATATGATGCTCGTATCAATGATTGTCAGCTATTCCGGAAAACAAATGCATCTGACTATTCTATGGATGTTGAATGTGGTAAATGTGGTGAAGCAAGATATAGCGACCATTCACCTTCTGCTAGAAAAACCTACACATATATGCCTCTTGGACCACGGTTAGTCAGGATATACGGTGATGACAATATTTGCAAACTGATGTTTTCAAGACCAGATTTGAGTAATGGGAAGCTCTCTGATATAGCTGATGGCAATCTTTATAAGTCATGGTTTCAGAGAGGAGGTGTATTTGAAGATACAGAAGAACGTTGCACTGTGCCGTTAGCATTATTTTGTGATGGTCTCAATCCACATAAAAGTATGACAACACAGAAGTCAATGTGGCCATTGATGTTAACGTGGCTTAATTTACCTATTCCAGTAAGGTACATCCTAGGACCAATGATGCTTGTTGGAATTGTGCCTGGAACAAAAACTGAGGAACCAAAGAACTTGGATCCTTATTTAGATGTCCTAGTTGATAAACTGTTGGAATTGTCAACATGCACCATGTATGATGCTTACAAAGGAGCTCCAACAACTGTAAAAGTTGCCCTGTTACAATATCTTTGTGATGTTCCTGCATTTAGCAAAGTGTTGCATGTGTCCAGCCAGGCAGCCTTACGTGGATGCCCTTATTGTAAGAAAAAATGACAACCAAAGCAATGCCAAAAAAAGCATTGTCAGAAAAAGCAAAAACTGCAAACAGAGATAAGTGAAGAGTTACCAAAGGCACCATGGAAGGTGGACAAGCCTGGTTTGAAGGTGGCAGATACAAGAGCTAAAAACCTTGTTTACCCAACAGGATACGATTACCTGGCAGAAAATCATTTTTCGAAGCCTTGGACATTGAGGACAATGCATGGAAAACATCAGGTAAATATTGTTTCCTTTATTTCAACAGCATTGCCATGTTTACTGAGGATATTGGTTTTTTAATTTGTTGGTTTACAGTATTTTATGCAAAAAATTCTGGTCTATTATACGATAAGTTAGAAAAAGAAATAAAAGAATTTTGCAAGACATAAACATGCTAAATATGAATAGAATTATTCTACTGTCACATTGTAAACTAGATTTAAAACAATACTTATCTTCTCTTTTTTTGTCATCATTCCTTGAATTTAATTGGCAAACATTTGTTTCATTGGTTTTAAACTTAAAAGGGGATACAAAGCATGTCATTGTCATAGATATCGATAAAATGATGCAATGAGATGGGTTTAATTTGTGCATTTTGCATTTTAAGAGACACACATGATAAAAAGATAACAAAATTATTTGTGATTTCCTAAAGATTAGCGAAATGGGTGGGCAGCTCATAAACCAACAGATTAAAAAAAAAATAGCCTGATACAAGTTCTCTACTTAAACTCAGATTTAAGCAATCACTGGTGATAGCATTGATTTAACACCACGTAAGGCCAAAAAAAAATATGTCTGTTAACGGTTACCTGACCGACCCTTCTTTTGAGCGCCCTAAGTCATTTTATTTCTGTCGTAAAGTGAAAAATTAACTGAACTCGTGTCAAAAGCAAAGTTAGTGTTGCCACTAATATAAATCAATTGCCTGATACATCCCAATGTTCACAATCGTGAATATGACAGCTGTTTTAAGGAAATTTGTGACTCAGAAAAAAATCAAATATTAACATGGTTAATGTTGATAGCTTCTTTTTCACATTTCTTGAATGATCTGTCATTCAGTTTTATAAAATAAAGCTGTATACATAACATAACTATCAACATGATCAAGGCAGTTGATTAAAAAAATGTTTGTTAAAACATGTTGACTAACAATTAAACAAAATAAAAATGAATGAAAATAAACACCATTGTCCCATTTCGAAAAAAAGTTTAATGAATTTCCACATGATCCTTGGCCTTCCAGATTTTTTTTTAATTAACATAGTCTAAACATGTTAAAGCTTATTGGTTAGTAAGAAAGTCCTGCATATTTTTTCTGTTGATAAGCATTTATCCTACATTGTCCTATGATCATTTGTTATCAATCAAAGGAAAATTTAATGATTTTAAGACAAATGTAAGCATGTTTTGCTCATTTTATGTGCCTTCTATACAAATATTATAGTCTTGTAAGATTTCTTGAAATTGTTTCCTGCTAAGATATCATAGACAATGTTAGACAGATACTTTAGTATGGTGATTTTAAAATGAAAAATTTTCTTTTAGTTTGTCAAAAGTGGTGCTGCATTATGGTGCTTGCGAGGACTACTGCCAAAGAGACAGGAAAATACACTTAGAAAGCTGTTTTCAGCTATTGATATGATGACCCACGAAAGCTTTGACAGTGATGAATTAGATGATATTATACAGTTCACAAGTGAAGCTATGTCTTTGTTGGAGAGAGATTTCCCTATTGCCTTACAGGTAAATAATGTTGCCAAAATTACAGTCATGGTCTATTGACTTGGAAATTTTGCGTATTTTGCATGCTAAAAATTATGTTAGGTCAGTAAAATCAGGAACATATATATTATTACATATTGTTAGATATACTGTTCCCAGGTAAAATGGAACCGCTTACATGACTTATAAGAGGTCTATAGAATAAAACAAATTATATATTTTCAACAGTATTATTCTTTACAGTTTTTTTTTTGTTTTACTACAACTTTAATGCAGACACTTAAAAAATATTTTGTAAATCCAAGTAAAAACATTTCTGACTTTTATTATTTGTATTATACAAATGAAAACTTCATGACTTACATTATCTTCCTTTATATATAATTACTATTATTTATTATTCCTGTTATAGCATGTATAGTGCACAATTGTTTTTTGACTAAAGTTTTATTGCATGTGTTAATTTGTCAAATCATGAACATAATATTTCTAACACATGGTAAAGAAACAATATTTTCTTACTTTTCAGACAATTACTACTCATTTAATGCACCACATTCCAGAAGGATATGCTGATTTTGGACCTTTGTACGGGAGGTGGTTATTTCCTTTTGAAAGGATAAATAGTTGGATCACACGCCAAGCATTGAACAAGAACAAAATAGAAGCAACCATCATGGAAACTTATGCTGTATGTATTTGTATCTTAGACAACATAGTCCAGGGGTTCAAATTTACTTCAGGCAAAGGAAGGTCCAGGACCTTTGACCAAAAGTACTTAAAGGCCCTCCTATATTTTTTGAAGGTTCAGTTTTTATTGAGCATGTTGAGAATTCAATTAGTAAAAAAACAAACAGACTCATACTGCTTACTAGTTATGTTATAATATTATATTCTCCAGTTTCCTAGTATCTTGTATGACAACCCATCACATGACTACACATCTGATCTAAGCAACATCATAAGTTCCCTTTCAGTATAGTTACTTTTAAAGATGATTTTGATATATATTTTTGTTCCAAGGTTGGGCGGTATTTACCCCCCCCCCCCCTGGTATTTACCAGTGGTATTTACCGGTATTTACCGCCCCGGACAATACTCCCCAAGTGGTCAATACTGGCAAATACTGGTCAATTGAAATTTTCATGCTTCTTTTGACTGACTTAATTATCTATCAATACTAGTAAAAAATTGGTTGATGAGGGAAAACTTTATTCCTTTGGCATGATTCAGCTTATAAAAATGAATGATATTGGTATGTTATTAACTATTAAAACATTAAAAATGATTAATTTAGTTCTTAGGGGTAATGATATTGCATACTTTTGGTATACATATAAAATTGCTATATCAGTTATTTTGTATAAATCAAGATATTTTTTTCTTGAAAAGGTTTGAATTTTACAGGTAAATAGAATTACAAGTGACTAGCAATATAGATTATCAGAGCATTACCTATTTTATGGCTAACAGGTGTGAAAAGTTTAATTACTATAACAACCTAATAAATGTTGACATAACAGGAAAAAGGTCATAAAAGTGATTTCTGAACATTGTTTTAAACAATGAATTAATTCCTGACTATTCAACAGCATGATAAAAATCTTCTAAATTCAGGAAATGTTTTCTTTTTTGATAAATATATAACATATATATATATATATATATATATATATATATATATATATAAAACAATTTTTGTATTTTTTTTAATTGCATCTTTCAAAATAACTGTTAAGAAAACCAGATGTTATATAGTCTCTTTTAAGTGACTGACTTCATGGTGTTAATGACTATATATGTTGTATGATTAAATCAATATTTGATTAATCTTCATTAAACCATGTTCATGAACTAATAAATTGTGACTTTTTGTCCTAGTATCCTAGTACAATTTAGTAAATAAGTGACTTTCTGCCTTGTGACTATATATATCTATCCATTCACCAAGTAATTGACCTGAAGTAGGACTAGTTTTTATAGTAAAGTCCTATCAAAATTTCAATTGACCAGTATTTGCCAGTATTTACCGCCGGCATGGACAATACTAGTATTGACCGCTTTTTTGCCAACCTTGTTTTGTTCAAAATGCTTTTGTAATTTTTTTAACCTGCAAAAGTAAGAAAGTCTGTGGGTTGTAACTAACTACCAATGGGAAGGTCATGGACCTCTGACGACTACTAATTTGAACCCCTGTAGTGTCAAAAGTTTGGTGGCTTCACTTTTACTGTTCTAGAGTTTTGCCCCTTTACAAATTGAAAATTTGCTGACTTTTTTGTTTTTTTTCACTGTTTTTGTTCTCTATCTTTAAGTTTGTCCCAACCAAATGTTATGAACCTTATTCACAATACATATTACCACAAAACTCATATCAAGTACGTACAAATCTAGATAGTGTCACTTTTTCTGTTCTTCAGTTATATCCCTTTTTAACCGTATATGATATGCAAGAGGGGGCATCATCTGTGTCCATGGGGACACATTCCCAGTTTATTATTATAAACTATTGATATAAAAAAGAAGATGTGGTATGATTGCCAATGAGACAACTCTCCACAAGAGACCGTATGACACAGAAATTAACAACCTTAGGTCACCATACGTCCTTCAACAATGAGCAAAGCCAATACCGCATATTGATGTTTGTATTTCAATTTTCAGATATATGATTGGTGTGTTTTTATGATAATGTCAGGGAAGATAAAGCAAGATGACATCAATATTGGAAAACTAGAAAAACTCCTGCTGGACGAGGGAATAGATGAGATGAAAACTTCAATTGGGAAAAAGTTTTTCATTCCGGATACTGTTCTGTCACATATGTCCGAGATATACGATTTTTGTCTACTACAACGAATGACAAATAAAGGCAAGGAAGTTAGTTGTTGTACCAAGTTATATGGGAATACAGGAAGAGAGATGAAGTACTCTTCTGTTACAAAGCAGAGATCATCAGACACATTTGTGTATGCAGTGAAAATAGGAGATGATTTTGTCGCAAATCAAAATTGTGTCAATTCACTGTCAGATATACTGTTTGGTAACATTTCTAAAATATTTGAACACTCTTGGCATGGAAAAAGCTACACATGGCTTTTGGTGGATATTTATGATGATGTCAAGTTTAAAAATGGATTTTGGAGTACGAGTGAGCAGTTTATTTCGCAGAGACCTCTTTTATTGCAGGATGTCAGTGCTCCCCAGGTCGTTGGAAAGGAAAGCAACCGGCTCTATTTTGTCAGTGCATCAGTATCATTGAAGGATTGAAATTGATTATGTTGATCTATGTTCAATTGTTTTCTATACTTTATATATATTATATTGTACATGTAATTATGTCAATAAAAAAATTGTAATTAGTAAAAATAATATGTTTAGCTAATGTTATAAACTTGGCTGTTTCAGTTTAGTTTTTTGGCCCTACCTAGGGCATTATGTGAAACGGTCTATGCGTCTGTTTGTCTGTTTGTTCATTTGTTTGTCGAGCTTAGGTTGATGTTTTTTGTCCAGGTAGTTTTTGATGAAATTGATGTCCAATCAATTGAAACTTAGTATATGATCTTTCTAGTTTTAATATCAAATAGAGTTTTGACATTAATTTTATGGTCCACTGATTATAGAAAATGATAGTGCAAGTGGGGCATCTGTGTACTATGAACACATTCTTGTTTTTTAATGTAGTATGTAATTTGACATTATCATTAAAAGAATTTAACAAAATCTCAATAAGAATACTGTATATGCTGTACGAAAGGCTGCAGATGTGTGTCAAAAGTATGTTTATCTCACTTTACTATAAGTTTTATGTATAATGCTTCATATTTCAAATATACATGAATGACCCCTTTGCATAATTAACACTAATCATTTCAAGACACAGTTCCATAATCTTTTTTTATGGTTATTTGTTGTTTTTTATTCTTTATTTTATTGATATGAGTCCTATAAACTAAATACCTACCTGAATTTAATATATTTCAACAATTAGGTGATTATTTTTATTCATTAGTTAGGCACCTATAGGTCCAGATAACTTCCCTCTATATATTTTATTAAAAAAAATCAATTTTCCAACTTCAATTTTGTTTTCCTCAGGGATGTAGAAACTACTTTTGTATTTGCATGTTGAATGATTATGCTAATGAGATTGATAGAAATATAGCTATTTGTGCTCTGTTTGCAATAACTTATTAATTGATTAAAAAAGTTATAAAATTATTTGTATGTAGATATAATATATATATTTCTTTCAAATAATGAAATAAATTATATTTCTGATGATATGCCTTTTGAATTTCATTGTCTGGCTTTCGGTTGAAAATCGAAAATGCATGATAAAGGGGAGATTTATCTCACTTTATGAATAAAGGTTCATATATCAATGAAAGAATCACAGGTAAACAAATATAAAACAGGCTGTGATGTAATTGCCAATGAAAAATCTACCCAACATCTCATCAGATAGGATCAAACGATTAATGTTAAATTTTTCAAGACATGCAATATGAGTCCATTTCTAAGGAACTTAAGTAATAGGTCAACTTTCACCCCATATGAAATTGACTTACCCCATATATATCAAATAAGTCACTTCCAGCACACTGAATAACTAATATTGTGTTTCAAAAATATTTGAAAAAAAAATATTGTGATGCCTATATTTCCTACGACTCTTATCTACATGCAAAACATTGTCCAATCTTTATTCTTGTGCACAGAGTATACCAAATTACATGGCACTCTCGTATGAATGTAGGAAAGAAAGTCACAATCAGTTTTTATACGACCGCAAAAAAATTTTTGTGGTCGTATATTGGTATGACGTTGGCGTCGTCGTCGTCGTCGTAGTCGTCGTCCGAAGACACATTAGTTTTCGCACTCTAACTTTAGTTTAAGTGAATGGATCTCTATGAAATTTTACCATAAGGTTCAATACCACAAAAGGAAGGTGGGGATTGATTTTGGGGGTTATGGTACCAACAGTTAAGGAATAAGGGGCCAAAAATAAGCATTTTCTAGTTTCCAGACAATAACTGTGGAACGGTGTATGGATCTTTCTGAAATTATACTACAAGTTTCCATACCACAAAGGAATGGTTAGGATTTGCTTTGGGGGGTTATTGCTCAAACCGTTTAAGAATTAGGGGCAAAAAAGGGGGAAAAACAAGGTTGTCCTCATTAATGGACAAATACTTTAGTACAAAACATAATTTAAAGCAGTGTAAGGGAGATAAATCAAATACATTATTGAAATTATCTCCCTTACACTGCTTTTAAATTATCTATAAAGTAATGGTTAATGAACAATTAAGATAATTTAAAACAGTGTAAGGGAGGTAATCCAAATACAACGTTTTGGTTACTTCCCTTACACTGCTTTTAAATTATGTTTAAAGAAATGCATATTTATAAAGGAAGACCAGTATGGCGCATTAGATTTGTAAAATCTTTGACCACATTTATTTATTTGTTATGCCGAATCTAACCGTGTATTTAGATTTTTAATTTTGGGTCGTTTTCAAAATGGTCTACATTAAGGTCCAAAGGGTCCAAAATTAAACTTTGTTTGATTTTAACAAAAATTGAATATATGGGGTTCTTTCATATGCTGAATATAAACATGTATTTAGATTTTTGATTTTTGGCCCAGTTTTCAAGTTGGTCCAAATTGGGGTCCAAAATTAAACTTTGTTTGATTTCAACAAAAATTGAATATATGGGGTTCTTTGATATGCTGAATCTTACCATGTATTTAGATTTTTTATTTGTGGACCCGCTATCAAATTGGTTCATATTGAGGTCAAAAGGGTCCAAAATTAAACTTTGTTTGATTTCATCAAAAATTGAATTATTTGGGTTCTTTGATATGCCAAATCTAACCGTGTATTTAGATTTTTAATTTTGGGTCCCCTTTTTTTAAATTGGTGTACATTAAGGTCCAAAGGGTCCAAAATTAAACTTAGTTTGATTTTAACAAAAATTGAATTTTTGGGGTTCTTTGATATGCTGAATCAATACATGTGTTTAGATTTTTGATTATGGGCCCAGTTTTCAAGTTGGTCCAAGTTGGGGTCCAAAATTAAACTTTGTTTGATTTCAACAAAAATTGAATATATGGGGTTCTTTGATATGCTGAATCTAAACATGTATTTAGATTTTAGATTTTTGGCCCAGTTTTCAAGTTGGTCCAAATTGGGGTCCAAAATTAAACTTTGTTTGATTTCAACAAAAAATGAATATATGGGGTTATTTGATATGCTGAATCTTACCATGTATTTAGATTTTTTATTTGTGGGCCCGCTATCAAATTGGTTCATATTGAGGTCAAAAGGGTCTAAAATCAAACTTTGTTTGATTTCATCAAAAACTGAATTATTGGGGTTCTTTGATATGCAAATCTAACCGTGTTTTTAGATTTTTAATTTTGGGTCCCGTTTTTTAAATTGGTCTACATTAAGGTCCAAAGGGTCCAAAATTAAACTAAGTTTGATTTTAACAAAAATTGAATTCTTGGGGTACTTTGATATGCTAAATCTAAACATGTGTTTAGATTTTTGATTATGGGACCAGTTTTCAAGTTTGTCCAAGTTGGGGTCCAAAATTAAACTTTGTTTGATTTCAACAAAAAATGAATATATGGGGTTCTTTGATATGCTGAATCTTACCATGTATTTAGATTTTTTATTTGTGGGCCCGCTATCAAATTGGTTCATATTGAGGTCAAAAGGGTCTAAAACAAACTTTGTTTGATTTCATCAAAAACTGAATTATTGGGGTTCTTTGATATGCAAATCTAACCGTGTTTTTAGATTTTTAATTTTGGGTCCCGTTTTTTAAATTGGTCTACATTAAGGTCCAAAGGGTCCAAAATTAAACTAAGTTTGATTTTAACAAAAATTGAATTCTTGGGGTACTTTGATATGCTAAATCTAAACATGTGTTTAGATTTTTGATTATGGGACCAGTTTTCAAGTTTGTCCAAGTTGGGGTCCAAAATTAAACTTTGTTTGATTTCAACAAAAATTGAATATATGGGGTTCTTTGATATGACGAATCTAACCATGTATTTTGATTTTGGACATTGGACCATAATAGGTAAATTAAAAAAATTGAAGTTCTTAGACCACATTCTTTCTGTGTCAGAAACCTATGCTGTGTCAAATATTTAATCACAATCCAAATTCAGAGCTGTATCAAGCTTGAATGTTGTGTCCATACTTGCCCCAACTGTTCAGGGTTCGACCTCTGTGGTCGTATCAAGCTGCGCCCAGCGAAGCATTTTATTATATTATCTTTTCTTTGAATAAGAGAACATTTATTTAAAAACCAATTTTGTATTTATCTTGAACAATTATATATAGGGCAAGTTTTTAAACAAAATGTATTCTAAAATGATCAATAATGATAAAATCGTGTTTAAAAATACAATTTGGAAAAGTGGCTTGGTCTTGAAATACCTTAAAGGTGTCAATAGATATATCCTCTACATGCCTCAAAGTTGATATATCTTAATTTATCAATGCTTATAAACAATATCAGAAACTAAAATGAATATATACAATAAATAGAAATTATTTCGAGAACATTTATTTATCTATTCAAACAATTACAAACAAATAATTGTGACTTTTTGTCCTATTAAATTTGTGACTTTCTGTCCGTTTACCTCTCATATACATCCTTTAAAATAAATATGGCAATTACAATTGAATACTAACTAGCACTTGAGATACTTACATGTAGCATGGAATGGGCAGCATTTCCTCTGGTAAAGTATGAATTGGAAGTGTACCCATAACTGATACCAGGATCTGTCTGTGTTGAAACTGTTGTTGATGGCACAGGTTTCCAGCAGATGCAGGTCTCATTGTGGGCGATAAGTCTGGCACAGCAAATGCAACCAATGGTACAAATAGCACGATTTACAGATGGTGGCTGATACGAATCCATGCTGAATTATTTGAAAATATATAGACTTGTTCCTAATTTCTCTATATATAAGTGTGTACAGAACAGAGAAGCCCTACACCTTTTTTTGAGTTTTTAATATGACAAGCTCGGGTATTGTCAAAAGATTTCTCCAGACGGTTCGGCACAATTGTCATCTAATTAACACATGATGGATAGTTAATCAGGTGTTTTTATTTCATTTATCAGTAATAATTAATCCCTCACCCGACAAAAAAATGACAATTAACAAATGCACACCATTTAATTACAGCTAATTAACAAATAACAATTTGGATTATGATCTTATAGAAATGACTTTAAACAATAGCATTCACTTTTCTGGAGTTATTTACATTCTGAATATTTCTCGTCAGTGCGTTTTTAAACTGCTTTCAATCTTTACTAGTAATTCATAGTATTATAGTCCGTGTGTGTACTTGTAGGTTTCTATTTGTGGTGTTGTAAAGGATCCAACAAAAATATGGACTATCACAAAAAAAATATAACCGTAGTTATGCAATATCTTTATTGTCAAATACACATAATTTGTTTGTGACAAAAACACTAACAAAGCTCGCATATAACTTTCTTGGTCTAACTAAATAGTGCTAATTTCATGGTGACACGAGACTATTTTGATGGCAAGTCTGTCTAGCTTTTCTTCTCCTTCATAACTTAGCACTCCATCATCATACTGTTGATAACGTGTGGGGCCCTGATAGTGGATTGGATCTTTTTTCTATTTACAGTTAAATAAAGGTGAAAATGTAATCCATCAGGCGTAACCAGTGCGTGTGTATTTTGTTCTTCGTCAGTGAGCTAGAAGGTTTTTTTTTTTGGCATTATGAAGATCTGTCTCTCTTTTACCTCTTCATTTTAAAAAGATAGATAAGACGACATAGGCACATAACAAACATTGTGTCGTTTAATCGAAATAAGAAATAAATGAATGCAGATATAATAGAATAAGAGCTATGTGATCAACGTTTTTTTATTTTTAAAAATAAGAACTAGCCGCACAAAAACACGGAGTAGTGGGCAGGAGGATTTTACACATTTAATAATATTTTGATCTGTCGCTAAGCATGCTTTATCAGCTCTCACAAGGCAACCATATTCTTATTTGAAATCCTCTAGACCCCCCTCCCCCCCCCAAAAAAAAAATTGAAACTGGTTTTCCCCTTTTTAACACGAGTTTAAATTGATTGATATGTTATTTTAAACACCGAGTGACAAATATGTCATGCAATTTCAGGACGACCACAGTTTTAAAGTCAGTTATTACAATATAGAAATAAGGAAATGTGGTAAATGATTGCCAATAAAAATGACTTTCTCTCCGTTTACCTAAAGCAACTATCCACCAGAGTTCGAATGAAGGGTAGGTAAGCAATTAAAGACTCAAAATTCAAAAGTATACTGTATATATAGTCAGCAATAAATGGCCCGACATGATTGTTGGTTACTTATTTCAAAGTCCAAATAGAAATATTTCATGTTTTTTAGAACGACATGAATTAAAAAGTCCGGTATAATAATATAATAATTTCTATAAATTATAACCAAGAAAGCAACTTTTCATCAAAGTTCAAATTAAGCGGACATAAACAATTTTGAAAAATATGAAGATATTCCAACGGAAATTGATTGCTTATTTCAAACGTCCAATCGCAAATATTTCAAGCCTATCAGGACGACATGAGTTTAAAAGTCCGGTATATAATATTAAATATTTTTTATAAAGAGATGTGGTATATTATTACCAATAAAGCAACTATCCACCAGAGTTAAAATGATGGGGATGTAAGCAATTATATTAAAAATAAAAGTGAAACAATTCAAACAAAAAAAATAACACCCTTATTATCTAAATGTATAACAAAGCAATTTACAACAACAACAAAATGTGCCGACCGACATGAACCAACGACAACCACTGAACTACAGGCACACTGCAAACATGTCACGAACACATCTTTTTCTTCCAACCGATTTTCTTCGTTTTTACACTTATAATATAATTACATCTATGCCAAACACACAGAACAATAGTATAGTCATGTCGTACCTTAATTTTCTAATAAATAATCGTAAACTTCATTTATGTAATTTAAAATAATAAATCACTGCTATATTCGACGGGAAACTGAATTTTTGTTTTATTGCTTCTTTGATCTCCACAATAGCTCCAGACGAGGTATAAGGCTTTGGTCCGAGATAATTAATGAGAAGAAATTACAGTAGTTTGACAAATTTGAAGGAACGACCGGGGAGGGGGGTATGTTTTATTTCCTAAACAAATATTCTGATCTTCAATTTGATGAAAAAAAATATTCAGGTCAGATGACAAAAAAACAAAAAATAGTCTGAATCGAGCTTTTTCCAAAATCTTTTATAATGTTAAATATTGAAAAAATAATTTGATTGAAAGCGTCGAAAAATAAATGAAAATGTTTTTACTCAGAAAAAAACATAACCCCACCCCCTTTTGAAGTTAAATGGTTGCTCCCTAGATCAAAAATTATACAATTATTAACAAGTCTATCGATCTCTGATGATATACTGGTCATTCTATTTTCAATAAACTTTATTAACCTTAAGGCTAAAATACATGTACTTTGGCATGTATGTTTATACAATAAACCGTTAATTGTTATTCGGGTTTTTGATGAGGAGGTGTGATATTAAGATGGCTAAAAATTCTCAATTTTCAATTTTCTTCGTTCTTCAATTATTACATTTATATCTAAAATATTTGAACGTTTTCGACACTATGATGTCATATCTGAATGATTTGTAATTCTGACTTTGATCAACTTCTATCCAAAGGGCGCTTTGGGGAATTCTATTATAGCGCGTGTTCTTTAAACTTATTCCCGATCCTTTAAAGATTTCCTTCCAATTTTGATTTTGAGTTACATCTTTGAAAATTTAACCCTTTTTAATTCATGAAAAAACTTCAATGAGCCTGATTATTACTTTTATAACGTTGACTTTTTTTTTGGAAAGTGGGCTTTCGTCCGAAGTAAAGATATGATTGTATTTCTGGTTCAATCCAAACAGAGACATTGCCAAGGTCAACAATTGAATGCATATTATTAAGTCCAACAAGTTAAAGTATCAAAACATATTTTCATTCTCAAAATTGTGTGCACGATAGTATAACAAGAACCGTATGTGAGCGTTCATATAGTGAGCTCTTGCTCCTATTTTTTTATACGGAGTATTGCCAAATTGTGGTTTACAGTTTGCGTGCCTGTGTGACATGTGTAAATATGTACAGATTATAAACATATAATATTTGAAAAATATTAATACACCCGGCCCAATGGACCTATAAGTCACCTGAAATGATATTGAATAATATAAAACACTTATATCCCGTTCTTGGAAATAACAAAGCTATATGAAAAGAAAAGAGGACTAATAAATTAGAAAATGCATGTTATGCCAAAATGAGACAACTCTCCGCAAGAGACCAAATGACACAGAAATAAAAAAAAAATATAGGTCACCGTATATACTTGTATATGTCACTGAGGGTAAACGGACAGAAAGTCACAGGACAAAAAGTTACAGGACATAAAGTCACAAAATTGATAGGACAAAAAGTCACAGGACAAAAAGTCACAAATAGTTTGTTGACAATTGTTTGAATATATAAGAGAAAGATCTTGAAATATTTTCTTTTTATTACATATATTCATTTTTAAGTTTAGGAAATTGTTCATAAGCCTTGATAAATGAAAATTTATTAAATTTTATCGTGCAAAGGATATATTTCTTGGCACCATGAAGCTATTTAAGGATCAAGCCTCTTTGACATTTTGTTTTCATAGCAATTATTTGATCATTATTAATATTTATTGCATAAATTTTAATTACAAAGTTGCTTTATAAAAATTAAACAAAATAATTCTTTTTAAATTAGTTTTTTCTTGTTCAAAGAAAAACAATCTTAAACTGAATTGTGACTTTTTGTCCTGTGACTTTTTGTCCGTGACTTTTTGTCCTGTGACTTTCTGTCCTACATTCGTCTCTGAGAGGACCTATACATAGTCAAATTCATATTCCAATGATTTAATATGTTAAATATAGCTAACGATAAATATAACAAAGAAACACGATATAAAGTAATCCAAGTGCTGTATATCGATTAAGACTTTTTTTTAATTTTTCGAATACTGCAGTTGACCATGTCTAGGTGTTCGGTGTTTAATTGGTGATCCGTGTCGGTTCACTCTATCAAGTGTGATACCAAGCTTTGGAGACACATATACACGTGTCCCTGACTCTATACACGTACGACTGTCGTCTTAACAAATTAACAAAAACGGTAATTGCCATTCCAATCACATATACACAGGAAGTCCACCTCCGGCTATGACCACATGTTTAATACATTCAGCTGTAAGTTATCTGTGTATACATGTATATAGCTTTTATTTTAAAAGAATCAATGCTAATGTACAGATAGATATAGTTTTTTTCCATTAAAACATGAATACAAAATAACAGATGTCATAACATGATAAAATATTAAAAAAAAAAAGATAAAATAAATAAAAGTAGTTAAAATAAATAAAAATATTAGCAAACAAATAAAGCAAATTAAGATGTTTAAAGAAATAGTTTCAGTGTTTAAATATGTTGAAATTATGGTCTAGAAGAAGGAGTAGTTTTACTGTGTATACATCTTATGAAATTGTTTTTAGAGTTCAACAGTGTCTTGTATTTTAAAACATAATGTCTGCTACATTAGTTTGTTTGGTATCACTCAATTTTTTACTTTCATCTTCTAA
Source organism: Mytilus californianus (assembly GCF_021869535.1). Classification (NCBI taxonomy): domain Eukaryota; kingdom Metazoa; phylum Mollusca; class Bivalvia; order Mytilida; family Mytilidae; genus Mytilus; species Mytilus californianus. Next base: position 69,803 of record NW_026262727.1, read on the forward strand.
AGCCGGGAAAACAAGAAATTCGTGATATTCGTTTCCGATATGTCCATTCTGGCAAGTTGAACACGTTCTGTTACTTCTGTCACATGATACTATCTCCCTATATATATATATATATATCTATAAGCTATATACATTTTTGCACATTTTATTCTGATTTTAACCCATTACCAAACACGTTTGATTCTTCCAGACTGACTATTTGAACTCTTTAAGGACATTTTTTTTTAAAACGTGTTATCGTGTTACAATCAAATATGCACAATGCAAGGAATGCACATAAATTCGAGACATAGGATTTTCGTTTAAATATGCGGCATATAATAATTTGGTTTATACTATCTATGATTGGGTGATAATTGCTTAACGTACAGTGGCAACTATTTCATGCATGTTCAGGACGAATGTATAAGATCTTTGATTGTTTCTGTTTAATTAATTCTTGACTGTTTTATATATATATACATTATACCGGTACACCTGTCTACTGTTAAAGCCTTATGTTAATGGTCTTAAAATGTCTTCTAGATATTGTTGTCGTAGAGTTGCTGTCATATTGATGTACATCCAATATTTTCTTAAATTCACAATGCATGTCGGGATAAAAAAAACATTATTATACATAAAGTCTATTTGCTCAGTTAAAATTTAAATACCGGACATTCGTTTACTTATTTGAACAACATAACTGCCAAGTAAATCCTCAAAAATGCTATTTTTACGTAATATTCACTTAAAAGAACAAATCAAACTCATTACAAGGAGAAAATAAACAGATAGCTTGAAACAAAAGATATATGTTGGTTATTTATACTGAAAATTTATCTATTAATATTGTTAATCATTATAAACGGCCACTAGCATTGACAGACTTATTCTAAATATAAATAAGAAGATGTGGTAGCTAGGAGACAACTATCAACCAGTTCGTTCGTCCACCGACAAGAAAATAACAAAACTTCCGAGATCTTGCAGTATAAACGAAAAAATAAAAAACTATTTATGAAGAAATGTGTATATTCATTTAGGTATCTTGGGTGTTTGGGTCGAGTAAAAAAACTTACATGCAATACATCTATAGGAATAATCATACGAATTCAATTTTAGGGGCGGATCAAGGATTTTTTTAAAAAGGACTGCATGGGGGGAGGGGGGGGGGGGGTTAGAATTTATTTCAGAGAACGTATTTGGTTAGACGATGTTATATGCTACAATGTCATATTTATAGATCGCAAGAAACATGAAATTTTATTAACGATCGCGATCAATAGCCATCTACATCTCCCCTGTATTTCTTACCTGATTTTACTATAAGAGTGTTATACTATCGATTCAAGGATTTATATAGGATTCAATCCTAACTGGTTGCATCTAAAGTAAAATACCTAATTATAATATACACAGCACAGTAATAGACAAATTAGTAGCAATATAAACAAAATTAAATTTCAAAATGCTCTTCAAGTCATTTTAGAGGACTAAGAGCATTTTGAATAAGGCTAGGTATGATTGCCAAGGAGAAACTTTCCACCAGAGACCAATTCAAAGGCCGTTTTTCTTTTTTCTTAATATTTTTTGTCCATTGTTCTCTATTTTTTAAGTTTTAGCACCTCATTATTCTCTTTTCTTAATTTTTTTGTCGAGTTTTCTTCATTCTTTATATTCGTACATTCTTATTCTCTATTCTGCAAACCCACATCAAAAACCCTCTCACATGTCTTGCATTTTTTATGGTAAGTATTTGTTTCAGGAATTTTTGATAACTTTTTTAATTTTTTATTATGACAGATCTTTAAGTTGTTTAAAAGAATCATAGTGTAATGAGAAAAAATACATACATACAAATTTGTTCCACTTATTATATAATCTGTGTTTTGAATATATTTTTAATGGGATTACGATTACGTGCATAATGTCTTCCTCATTTTTTTTATATCTTTATATATACAAGTTGATACAAAAATGTCTTGGACAGTTTTAGTATTATATATTTATTTTTTATCATATGTCATAGATTGATTTGTTCACAGATTCATATAGGGTCAAACTCTAAATCAAGTTGAAGTTTTTATGACGTATTTGCAATATTTATAATGGGGCTGATTTAATGGGTCACATTTAACAGATTTATATACTTAAATTTAATGACCATGTACTCGAATAAACATAAAACAAATATAATTGAAAAGTGAATGAATGAAATTTATATAGTCACAGAGAAAATTGATATTTACAATTATAGATTTATTTATATACAGTTCTAAAATTGTAGAACCCGAATTGTACTGAGCTTAAAGGTTTGCATTTATTCAAAAGCCGCTTCCGTCGTTAAATTAAAGATAAGTACAAAAAATACGCAATTCCGACATCAGATTTCATTTTCATTGTAATGTATATTAACCACATTGTAATTTATAACCATTTAACTTTCAAACATATTTCATTTTTGGACAATTAAACAAAGCAGAAGTAATTTTCACGGAAAGAAATCAATATCATTGATGTACTGAAAATTAGAGTCCAAGCGCGAATGAAGGGAGACAAACCTTATAAATCTGCACAAACTATTTTATGTCAAAATCGGAAGATTTACCTGGCACTGAACAGTACTGAAAATTCCCAGACAACTATTTTATCGATGTACTAATTTGTACGAAAACGTTCTTGACGCTACTGGATCGAATGCAATGCGTTTTCTCTTAATTACCTGAGTCAGTACTGAACTGTACTGGATTTCCCGCGCGGATCAGGGTACTGAACACGTACTGAATAACTGAAAAAGATCTTGACATTTTTCCTTGCGGTTAATTCAGGCAATTAAGAGTTGTTCAGTTTAAAATGACCGTTTCAGTAATAAAAACAGTTACCAGTGAATACGCAAGACAACTTAATTATGCCAGAAGTGGGAAAAGGAAAGGGTAAAGCCCTTAAGAGGAAGAGAACTGAACAAGAATAACTTGAAGAAATTGATGAAAATGATGTAAGTAATATTAATTTTTTTATTTTTAATAATTTTTAATAATTTTTTACAAAAAAAACACCTTGATAATTTAAAGAAATAAAACATTTTTTTATAGATTATTCCTTCAACTAGTGGCTTAGTGAGAAAAAAAGATGTGGATATTAATAGTGATGATGATGATGATGATTTAGATGAATTAAGTGTAAGTATTATGTATTACTAATTTTCAAAATTTTTATTTACAGTATATATTTGAAAAAAAAGACTGGAATCAGACGCGCTAACCAATTGCGCCAAAGAGTCTTTTTTTTCTTCTTTTTTTCTTTTTTTTCTTTTTTTACATATTTTACATTTTTACAATAAAATAATAAATAATTAATATTTACGTAACCATAATAATTTTTACTATTATACTGTTTTCTTGCATAAATGGAACCAAAATGACAAAAAAATAATATTTTATATATACTTCATTTATGTCTAAATTTAATTATAAAGTTATAAATCAAAAGATCAATTGCAAATTTTAGGGCGTTCCTCAATAAAGTTAATTTAACTGTACATGATATATAACTTTTTACAAATGAAAATGTACTTAGGTCAATTTTCACACTGAAACATGCTTATTTTTAAACCATGAAAGAGTTATTAAATCCATAAGATTTGGGGGTAATCAAATTTTCAAAGAAGAATGTAAGACTTCGATCAATTCAGTTTATATTAAAATATTTAAAAATATAACAATTCAGTTATTAAAATATTTACAAATACAATTCAGTTATTAAAATATTCACAAATAAAATGATAAACAAAACAACATAAATAAATCAATAACTGACGAATGTCAAGACACAAGGCATACATTTTATTTACAAGTCTGGAAGTTTTGGAATCCAAATGACCCCATTTTCCTCTCCATACAACAGTGGGACTGAAACATCTTTCACAGGGATAACACAATTTGGAAAGTTCCTGCTGTTTTTGACGAAATAACACCTGGAACTAGTATCATAGTCCAGGTAACCAAACCAGCTAATGAATGCAAGATCCTCATCACTACAACTGAAAAAGAGCGAAATTGATCCAACACAGTTATTATATAGGACCATTGACCCTCTTTCCTTTTGTGTTTCACTCTCGATGGACGTATCCCGGTAACTTCCTTTGGGTGTTCTGGCATGGTGGAATGTTGTGGTCAGTAGGGAAACAGGTCTCTCCTTGAAGTAGGCATGTATTCCCATTAATTCCTCTGGAGAGGCATGACGTGTGACTGGTTTGTGTCGACCGGGATACAGACTGCTCTCCACACATTTGGCTGCCTTCTTCAGTGGTTTCAAGAAACCACTGTGCTCCAACATGGAGAGTAACCATTGTACCTAAAAATTAAAAAAAATATACTGAATATTAATCTATTATTGCAAACTATAATTTAATACACAAATGATTTACTTTTATAATTGCTTTCTTTTGCACGGGATAAAATAAAGTTGGCACATCAGTGCCATTTAGAAGGCCAGGAAGATTTAAACAACCAAATGAAGGAGGTCCTTAGCCAAATTGAAATGAAAGTAAATAATTAATAAAAACAGATGGCATCCATCTACTGTCCTCTTTCAATTGAAAACATTAAAATGTTTTTTTTTCCTCTGCATCTAATAACAATTCAGTTCAATTATGTGCTACGATATCCTGTGTTAAGAAATTAATCTCAACGTAAACAGAAAGATTCCACTAGCATCAGCATGTATACATGTACACTGTATATAAAAGTCTTTTTGGAATTATTGGGCCACATGCAATGCTGTTCAACTTGTATACTTGTTTTTGGCTATGTAACTTTTTAGTTTCGATCATCACTGGTGAAAGAAATAACGTGTCTGGTGTGCAAAATTTTTGTATATTTTTTTTCTAAAATTATGTGGAAATTGTTAGTTGACAATTCACCTATCATTCACTTGAAATGGTTTTATGTCCCTTTCAATGATAAATTTGCACCAGGGCCCTTTATAATTTTCAGTATTCTAGTTATGCCCCCTCTGCTTGGTCAGGAAGCAGCAAGTTTACCCATATCTGTTTATACGTACCAAAATTGGATTCCGTTCTCCAACTTTATGTACAAATGTAATGAAACTTATAAAAAATGCTTTTATTACCACAAAACACAAGATCAAGTTCCAATTTGGATGACATCACTTTTACCGTTCTTCATTTGTGCCCCTTTATCAATGGAAAAATTGCTTATTTTTTTTCCGTTCTCTAACTTTAGTTTGCCTTACTTAAATGATATAAAACCTATAAATTATGCCCCTTTATAATTTCATATGCAAAAAATAATGTTATATGCAAAAAAGGGGGAGGGGGCATCAGAGTCACATTGACACATACATTCCCTTTTTGTTTAATTCTATATTTTTTTTGGTAATAATACAGGTAGAATTATTTCTTACAGGAAATAAAGACAGCATAATTAAAGGGTGTACACCATAGTGTACCACAAAGGGTAGGTAAATTTAGTAGGAATGAACATCAAAACTTGAAACATAATAAATGTCTGAACATTTGAAATATACACAAGTGATGCCTAATTTTCACAACTGCCTGGATTAATATATTATAAATTACAAATTATGTAGGTAAAACTCATGGTGGCTAAAAATAAACTAGAATCTGTAATGTCCAGTGACATGTCAAATTATTTTCCTGACAGGAGCATGGTAATTCAATATGAATATGAAAATGACTTTCTACTAGACCAATACACTAAGCAGACTTTTTAAAAGTGCTAGTTCACAAGGTTACATTTGACAGAAAGACAAATTACCCTACACATACGTTATTCAAACTCTAGCAGCCAACTGGTTTTTACTCTTACTCCTTAATGCTTTAAGGAAAAGCAAGCAGCAAAAAGCAAGGGAGTCTAAATTTTTGATATCCCACTAATGGGGGGGGGGGGGGGGGGGTTATATAGGTATCAACCTGTTCATCCATCAGTTTAGATGTCTGTCATTTTGTTAGCAATGTCTTGATAGCGCAACTCCCCTTAATGAATGGACCAATACTGATAATACTTGACACAGTTGCAGTACACATGAGGATGTTCTTAAAGGAATATAATCCAAGTTCGAAATATTTCAAGGGAGGTAATTAAACTTAATATTAAAAACAAGAATGTGTCCATAGTACACGGATGCCCCACTAGCACTATTATTTTCTATGTTTAGTGGACCGTAAAATTGGGGTAAAAACTCTTAATTTGGCATTAAATTTAGAAAGATCATATCATAGGGAACATGTATACTTAGTTTCAAGTTGATTGGACTTGGAACTTCATCAAAAACTACCTTGACCAAAAACTTTAACCTGACACGGGACAGACGGACGAACGAACGGACGCACAGACCAGAAAACATAATGCCCTCCTACTATCGTAGGTGAGGCATAAAAATGTGGCAATAGGTTAGCGTAACTCCACCCTTACGACTTGATCAATATTAATGAAATTATTACACAGTTGTAGTCCACAACTTGAGAATGTGCATGAAGAAAAATAATCCTGGTCTGAAATATTTCAAAGGAGATAATTTTACTAACTTAGTTAAAATTTGCAATATGTTACAACATGTCTTGTAAGAGCAACTTCTCCTTAACAGCTTGATCATTATTGATGAAACTTTACACAAGTGCAGTACACAACCTAGGAATATGCAGAAAGGAAAATAATCCTGGTCTTCAATATTTCAAGGTAAATTATTGAAATATTGTCAAATATTTGATGTGGGGTATCCTTTAGATAGTGAGTTGACTAATAGTGCTATGCAATAATCTAAGAATGCTAAATACTATTCATACTGGTCTGTATCCACTCTTGTTTAATATTTATGTAAAATATTGATTATATTTAAAATGATTCTTCATCACATTGCAATAATAATCTGTTTATTCAATGAAGGTAGTCAAATTAAACTTTATTTATTCTTTATTACATTTTTTTATAATTAAATTTAATATTGCTTTCTTTTGATTGCAATGGGTTTTTCCAAACAGTAATGTTTCTAGCCAAAAAATAGAGGTCAAAGCTAACAAGATTCAAGATTCAAATTACCAAGCTACTATGTTAATTCAACTCAAAATTATAGTAATAATCTTATTTTATTATATCTTCTTTAAACATTTAATTTTTTTTCTCACAGCTATTCAGATTACTGCAGGCAGAATCAAACGTGACACGTGCTCATTTCCTGCAGATGGCAGCTGATAATAAAAGCTTAGAAAAGACAGCAGAGAGTTTACAAAGTAATGAAAAGGAATGGGCTCTGGAAAGTTTCTTCACCGAACAGACTAATGAAGATTCATGGAATTCTGCAGTAGAAAAATATCCAAATTATTCAACAAAAAAAAATAATGAGTTCAAAGGTAATCTAATTATATAAGCTGAAAGTAAAAGTAATAGTCAACATTATAGTAAAAATATAACAATAAAAAAATTGAAGGACTATTAACCAGAGACACAATAATTTTAGCATAAACAACTTAGTTTAACTTACTTAAACTATACTGGATTTTTACCAAACTCGGACAGAAGCTTGTTTTTTCATCATGCTTGAAGATATTGACTTCATATTTGGCATATAGTTTAACCATGACAAGGACCATACCTCTGCATAAAATGATCAGACTGGAACAAAATTCAAACGTTATCTATAACTTGTCATGGTTAAACCAAATGGCAAATATGAAGTCTATACCTTCAAACATGACAAAAAAAAGTTCGGAAAACAGATTACTTGTGTGACTTTTCTAAGTCCAAGGTCTATAACTCTGCCAAAAAACATCAGACCGTAACAAAAATTACAACTTAGAAATTTGTAACTTCTTATAGTTATACTAAATACCTGATATCAAACCAATATCTTCAAGCGTGACAAAAAAGTGTGGAAAGCTGATTTGCCGGATGGAGGGATTGACGGACAGACAGACAGACAGACAGAGTGCAAACCTAAAGTCCCCTTCAACTTCATTGGTAGGGTTTAGCAATACTTTTTTACTAGGTGTATAGTTGGTTGCCCTATGAAGTACTGCAATATTGAAAATAATATTTAATTACTTTAAAATTTGTAATTACAATTTTACCGAAAAATTATGGCTATTAAAATTTCTTTTATATTTCAGACATGAAAACACCCAAATATATACCTGACAAGCTTATACAGTACTGTAAAAAGGAAAGGAAAATGAAGACCAATTAGACAATTCCGAAATAGAAATTAAAATTATTGCAGGGTCAAAAAATGTTTCGTACAACAAAGAAGTTTCATATATTGTAACAAAATACTCAAAAATTATTTTAGATGAAGTAAATAAAGTGAACGGTCTTTATTTTGAAGAGTAATCTCAGTAATATAAATTTGAAATTTAGTATTTTTTTTATTTTTTTTTGGGGGGGGGGGGGGGGGGGTCCCATGTGTAAAAGAATAATTTGAGCTTTTGCGCAACCTATTGTATTTTCTGTTCAATAACTTTTGAACTGTATAACCAAAGCTTTTAAATTTAATTATATTATTACCGATGAAAAATAGAAGACAAGTTCCATATTGGTATGTACAATACAATTTTAAATATGATGTTAGTATATATTTTAAAAAAGTCCATTCAACCCAAGGTTTTTAAATTTGTATATGTTGTTACTGGAAACCAAATCAAGGTCAAGTTTGATATTGAAAATTTTATTGTTTATGAGTTATGATCATCGAAATATTGAAAAATAGCATGACACAAAAAATATTCTGAAAGCTCTGATTAGTAAATTTCATGAATATAATTGATTTAAAATATTAACTTTAATCAGCAAATATATTAACCATAGTTAGAGATACAAATAATTACATCTGAATCAGCAAAAGTCTTCATTAAATGCCTTAATAGAGTTTTTTCACTTTTAGAAATTTAGATGTAGATGTCTTAAAAACCCATGTCATTTTAAAGTGCATGAAATAACTGGTTATAAAACACACTCACCATGTTGTTATGTTGAAAACGGTGCATACATTATAACTATACATGTATATAAAAATTAAATGTGGTATGATTTCCAATGAAACAATTCCCATCCTAGATCTGAAGTAGTAAATATAAGCAATTATAGGTCACAGTGCGGCCTTCAACATTGAACCTTCACTCAGACTGAAAAGTAAGCTTTAAGTTTTCAAGGACAACATTTTGTTAATACAACACATTGTTAATCAAATACTAATAGCCAGCTTAACATAAATTGTACAAAATAAACAGTTTATAGTGTTTCAATAAAGCTATTGATCAATCGATTGATTGATTGATTTTTGGTTGCTTAACGTCCAGTGGCAAATATTTCATGCATGTTCAGGACTAGAACAAGTTCACAATAAATACAATAGGTAGGTTTTGTCATAATAGAGGCCATCCGGGATGATGTTCGGGGAAATTTGGACTGCCACTGGAAAATGAGGGTATATTGGATAGGGACAGAAATTTTGCCGTGCAACAGGCCACCTACAGACCCCTCAAGGAGTTGTTGCAAGGGTTCTTAACATGCAAAGAGCGTGGCACTCTCTTTACACGAGGCATCGGATTTAACGTCCCCATTCTGACCGGACGTGACTGCGAACTTAATACATACCGCACAGCCAAACGAACGACCGACTTCGGCAAGCGTTTTACTGCACAGACTTAGTCAACTGAATAAGTCTACTAACAGCAGGGACTGAGTCAACTAATCCACTGCAAAGCACAGCCTTTGTCTACTAACCCTGGGCACAGCACGGCCTAAATCAACCAACCCTGTGCATAGCACGGCCTTAGTCTACTAACCCTGTGCACAGCAATGTATTAACGGTTGAATAAAAACAAAGTTGGTCATGAAAATAACTGAATACAGTAGATGTCAAAAATTTATAAAGAAAAATATGTCTATTCCTATAATTTGTCGATCTTTAAATTCTGTCCCCTTTTTATCATTGTCTAATTGCTTTGTCTTTCATTTTTTTGTTGGTGTGCCTTGAACGTGAGACTTATTGTGTTTATTTGGTACATATGACGTAGCTCTGTACTTTTAAACATACCGCTTTTATGATATTGTTCTATTGTAATGCCATTATGCTATTGTTCTATTATAATTTTGAACATACTTTGAATGAAAAAAATATTTAATATCTCTACCAATTATCTTCGAATGTAGGACAGAAAGTTACAGGACAAAAAGTCACGTACTATAATTCACAGGACAAAAAGTCACAATTCAGTTCTCAGATTATGTTTATGCCCCACCTACGATAGTAGAGTGTCATTATGTTTTCTGGTCTGTGCGTCCGTTCGTTAGTCCGTCTGTACCGCTTCAGGTTAAAGTTTTTGGTCAAGGTAGTCTTTGATAAAGTTGAAGTCCGAACAACTTGAAACTTAGTACACATGTTCCCTATGATACGATCTTTCTAATTTATTTGCCACATGAGAGTTTTTATCCCAATTTCACGTTCCACTGAACACAGTAAATGATAGTGCGAGTGGGGCATCCGTGTACTATGGACACACTCTTGTTTCTTTTAACAAGAAAACTTGTTTTGTATTTTTCTTGAAATTTTATATAAGATAAGATAACTTTATTAGCACTAAGGCATTAACAATAAATAGTTATAGCAACAAATTACAGATTAACTACAATAACATATGTACAATGAAGGAGTGACTGGATAATTATGAGAAAAAATATATAAAAATAGAAGAGACTTAAAAACGAATATATGTATTTAATTTTTCCAAACGTCTCTGTGCATTAGCCGATGTAAGTACCGAGAAACAATGTAGCATTAATGACATAGAAAGCTTTGAAAATGTGATAGACTTGCGAATTTTAGTCATTTTAAAAAAAGTAGGAAACAAATTTGGAGTACCCAACGTTGGATGAGTCCTTAAAACTAAACATTACCTCGATGTAAAATGATTGACTTTTTGATGGAATATTTAAGTTTGGCCCTGAATTATGTCTACTTCAAGGAGTAAAATCATTATACGAAATAGTTTTTGCTTAAACATTAAAGTTATTCTTTGTTAATTGTGCAGGCCCTAGAGAAATTTGGACTAAAGACTCAATAGAGTAAGAGTGGTTGATACCGGTTTGGATCTAGATGCGAAAAAAAACACTAAGATCCCATAAAGAATATATCCAATTTCTTCCACTTTGATTTTGGAGATGATGGTTTGAGAATGTGGCAGGCATACAACATTGGTGAAGGTAAAACAATATACTAAACTTGTTTCACAATTATCAGTATGAATGACATCTACATGTATCAATTTTATCCAATAAAAATTCTCAATTCGACAAAATTTTATTTAGTGCTGACTGTATTTCAGGATGGTTTGCATAACTACAATGCTGGGATGAAACATATAAAAATAAAAAAAAAATTGTTTGAAAATTAATGAAAATGGACAAAGGCCCATAACTCTTACAAAATTTGATTGGCAACTACTTTAACCATGACCCTCTGACATTTCTAATTTTGATACACAAGAAAGAGTTATAACAACAACTGGTAGTTTGTTCAGTTGTTATACTGGAACGACTTATTTATATGTTGGTTATGCTCGTGCTTTATAAACATGTTTAAACTTATATTAAGACAAAAACAAGAGTGCCGTTTGTGTTCATGAATGCCCCACAAGACAAGAGACAAACTTTATATGATGTACCTTCATTGTTAACAGGGAGGTACCTGATAAGAAAATTGCGAGAATGGGAACAGACATTACAGACACGCCTGACGCAAGCATCATAAAGCCTTCTTATGTCTGGTAGCTTAACTGCATTTGAATGTTCTGTGTCTTACTAAATTTTAAAGTTCTCACTTCAACTCTTTGCTTCCAGTCGTCAAAATATTTCAAAAAGTCGGCACTGAAATAGTCATACCTGGGATTATTTGAGTCAGTGAAAGGTTAAATATTGTCTTTTCTCTGGTGGCCTTCATTTAAATTTCTTACATTTAGACAATCAAAAAATGTGTCCATGTTGCGTATAAATTCTGTTGTTACACTTATTCTATCGCCATAAACCTTTCTAGTGCATTGGCTACATTAGTGCTTAAAACTTGGCCTGCCAGACTTACATGCATTGCACCAAAGGATGTAATGTCAATATTTTTTAATTTTTTTATTTGGTCCATTATTCTCTATTTTGTAATCCCCCATTCACCGCAACCTCCTTTTATATTTCAGCACCTTCATCATATTTATGGTCCATTTTTCTCTATTTATATGCTTTGCCTTTTATTCTCTATTCTGTTAAACCAATCCAACAATGTTGACTGCTGTATTTTTGACATTTTTACCAATTATGACTGTTTTGTTTTGTTCATGCATCGTTGTCAATATAATGGAACTTAATGCGACTGTCATACAAGTGAGAGGCTAGCTAGCTATAAAACCAGGTTCAATCAACAATTTTCTACATCAGAAAATGCCTGTACCGATTCATGAATATGACAGTTATTCATTCGTTTGATGTGCTTGAGCTTTTGATTTTGTCATTTGATAAGGGACTTTCCATTTTGAAAGTTCCTCGGAGTTAAGTATTTTTGTGATTTTACTTTTTACATATAACCTCATTAAGGTTAAGGAAAAATTGTCAACATTAAGACTGTCCGAGCTCATTCAAAGAAAATGCATAACACCCACGATGAAATATCAGACATTAGTAGTGAACAACCTGCAAATGTAAGAGAGTCTAAGGAATTAACAAAACTTTGATTTTTAATCAGCCACTTCATAAAGGGACAACTAGAACCGTCAAAGATGCCATAGCAGAACATTTATTTATATTTTCGTCAAATAATGAAATGTCAAAGACAGCATTGCCATGGTATCTTCACCATGAAAAGTGTGTTATACTGCACCCAAACAACTGCCATCCACTTATAGTGAATCTGTCACTATTATACAACCATACCTGATGCCAGTAGAACAATTTAAATGCTGCATAAATGACTGTAAAATTTTCCTTTCAGCAGCACCATTTTTTTTGCCTGTCCAGAATGCAATAAGGTTTGGTGTTTTCAAAGAACAGGAACAAAAAAACATTTCAATACATGCCTATAGTACCCCGCATAGTTCGTTGGTATGACACTAAGAACCTGGCTAAGATTCTTTATGCCAACAAGTTCAACAAACTGGCTAGCTAAGCAGCTATACAGATGGCAATATATTTCGTCAACAGATGACAGATGGAGTCTTCAAAGATAAGCAACAGCAGAACTGTGTGCCATTGGCTCTTTTTGCTCATGGTGTGAACCCAAATAAAACCCAAACAGTAAATATGGCATCTTATCATCACCTGAATAACACTACCACAAGAAATGCGTTATATTCTAGGACCAATGATGTCAGGTATTGTTCCAGGCTATGGGAGAAAGGAACCGAAATCACTGGACCCTTATGTTAATGTTCTGGTCGATGAATTTTCCTCAAACATTGAATGCAACTTGTAGGACGACTACACGGATGCACCGGTTTATGTGAAGATTGCTTTGTTACAATATTTATGTATACCAGCATTTCCAAAACGTTTACACTGTTCAGGTCAGGCAGCTATTCGTGCTTGTTTTTTCTGCAAAGATACAGGTGTCCATAGCAGTTCAGTAAATAACGGTTAGCACATATCCAACAGAGAGTTTTAACAAACAGATTCACCATTTCGCAAAGATAATACCTCATTCGCCAAGAAGACGGAAGAGGTTGCTTGCAAACTACATTCATATTCAAGGGAAGAAGAAATAGAAATAAGACAAAAAAAAGAATTAAGACCAAAAATCTAAACTTAAAAAGAAAACTGGTTTTAAAGGGATGCATCCACTCGATCGCCTACCATATTTTGACAGAGTACATCAGATGCAACTAGATGGCATGCACACGTTAGCAGATGTCATCAGTAACATTCTGGATCTAAACAGTCAAATCAGATGGACCTAAATTTCGCCAGTGTGAAAAAGACTACAATTGGTTAAAAGAAACCTGGCCAAAAAGACCATCGGCACTATTTACAACATGTGAGAAACAATCCAAACAGACAAAGAAATCGTCAGCAGAAACAATCCAAACAGACAAAGAAATCGTCAGCAGAAACAGCTATTCCCAAACAAACAACAAAAGCTCCTCCTTTACCAGCAGCGCCTTGATTACTGACAAAACAGAATTGATTGATTGTTGGTTGCTTAACGTCCAGTAGCAAATATTTCATGAATATTCAGGACGACAACAAATTAACAATAAATACAATAGGTAGGTTCTGTAATAGGCCTTTCTCGATTGGAATACGTAAGATCGATGTCCTTAATTTAGTTACCCACCCTCTGTTCTGTTCAGATAGTCTGATCAGAAATTTTTCTAATCCAAAGTCCTTTTTTAATGTCCCTTAAAATTGTCCCCGAGATGAATTTTCTATATCGCCAAACCAAAAGGTAATAAACTGATCACTCAATATTCGATCGAGATAATTTTTATCACAAAAGCCAATTTGATTCATGAAAATATATCCTAGACCAGTTTTGTTAAATATTGATTCTACAGAATCAATCCATTTGAAAAAATAATGACCATGATTCTTCAATGATAACATCAGCCTGTACAAAGCACTACTAAGTGTACTGCTATTGTTTACAACTTTACACCAATACGAAATCATTTTACATTTAACTCGAATTTGCAGAGGAAATCTTCCCAATTCTCCATACACCATAAAATTGGGTGCAGTATTTCCAACTTTTAAAATTTTTTGCAATATTTCAAATGCATCTGTTCAATAATTTTCAAATTCTCAAAACCCCAAACTTCAGAACCATATAAAAGAATTGGTTCTATGATGGAATCAAATAATTTCAGTTGCAAATCTATAGAAATGTTTTCGTTTCTAACAATTCTATGTATAAAATGCATCGATTTTTGTGCTTGATCAATAAGTTTCTTTTTGG